>NC_056734.1:801261963-801305016 GCF_019279795.1 Protopterus annectens
AGTGACATGGTTACCTTTCTGAAGTCTAGTGATGCAGTTACTATCCTGAAAGTCTAGTGACATGATTACCATCCTGAAGTCTAGTGATGCAGATACAAGGTCTAGTGACATTGTTAACATCCTGAAGTCTAGTGATGCAATTACCATCCTGACAGTCTATTGACATAGTTACTGTCCTAAAAGTCTAGTGATGCAGATACCATCCTGAAGGTCTAGTGACACAGTTACCATCCTAAAGTCAAGTGATGCAGTTACCATCCTTACAGTCTAATGACACAGTCGCCATCCCAAAGTCTAGTGACACGGTTACCATTCTGACAGTCTCTCTTTTCCTTGACAGTTTAATTTTTATGTCATCTAAACTGCAATTCATTTCTGAAATATTGTAAGCTTGGCATGCCGCCTTGCACATCTCTGCATAGGATTGCAGCTGACCACTGACTGCCTATTTATTGAAGTTCTCCTGATCCAGTACTAGGTTCCTCCCTCTGACCCCTTGTGTGATGCCTTTTCAAACTCATCAGCAAACCAGATTTGCTGTTCTCAGTGCCTTTTACTGTGCCAAGATAAATCATATTAAAGAGTGCCAAGATCAGCATTTAAACCTGTGGCAAAAGATACCTATTCAACTCTGTCCTGACTGGGTATATCTCATTGCAGCTGTCTTCAGTTTCATCACTTGTGTCCCCATTTAACTATTCCCTTTCTGAGCTCTTTTGCAATGAGTTTCCTGAAGTGTGTATCATGTTAGCTATGTGACGTACCTTGCTGAATTACAGATGAGTTACATCTACCTGAATGCCAGTGTCTAGCTCTACTGCTGTGCAGTTAAAGAAAAATATCAGGTTGGTCTGACAAGATCTTTTAGTTACAAATTTAAACTGACCTGTGTCCTGGAGTTGGCTGTTGTTCAAAAACCAAAAGTGTTCCTCTCCAGAAAATTTCCATCACTACTGATATTTATATGGCAGGCCAATAGTTAACAGTCCAGGTCTACATGAGCCTTCATCCATCTCTCTGGCAATTTCCAAGTGTGTAACGACCTACTGAATATCTTGATAAAGGGTTCCACCAGCACCATGACCAAGCATATGAGCAGTTTTTTGACAGTCCACATGGCCACAGAGTTTTGCCCTCCCTGAGCTTGGCATACTCCTGTTCACTTAAAATTAGATCTGTTGGTCCGGTCGATCTGTTCAAACAACCCCCTTTACAGACTATATTCAGTCCTTCTATCACGTTGTGAACCAAGAGGTGAAGTTGTTTAGTCCTATCATTTGCTCACTGATCCTTGGTTGTATTGCTCCATTACTGATCATTTAGCTTATTGAATTCTAATGTTTCACTTTTTTCTTCATCTTTTTGCTTTACTCAATACTGTTATTTTTCCACTCCTTCTTTGTTTTTTCTAGGCCCCATTGTTACCCTTTTATTTGCCTCATTAATTCCCCTTTTCCATTATCCTTACTGTTTTCTACTGCCTTTTTTTTTGCCAGTGGAGTTTCTTATTCCTTTCCCAAACTATTTATTTTTAACCTTTACCTTTAGTCTCCATACCAAAATTCATCTCCAAGACTTAAGCCTTTCCAGCAACTTGTGGGCTTCCATAGTTACCTGCCATAGAGTGAATTCTGTCATAAAAATTTTGCTGGCTGGATATAGTATTCCAGTTTATAGTCCTGTGTGTATGTCATGGTCCATAGGCAGGATATTCTGTCTGCCCCATTTTCTGAATCATGTTCACAAAAGTGGTCATTAATGTTTGCCTCTTGCATTCCAAATACAAGTAAGAATTAAGACAATGTGAGAATGGAAAAAGGAGATTCTGCCAATACAGATAATTGGAATTAGGGGTACAGAGAATAAGCAAGAGAGGGCTGGAATTTATTAAAGAAAACTAGCAAAGGAACCAAGGTATTGGGATCAAATAATTAGAAAAGGAAAGTTAGTAGAATGACAAGACAACAAGAAGACATTTGGAGTAGAGGCTAGAGACTGCCTTCCCTCTCATGGACTGATATCAGAGTACAGACAAAGAGAAAGGGATATGGGTATCCTAAGTGAAAGATCTGCTCTGGTAGAGTTTTTTTCTTGAATCTAGAACAGATCACAAGGAAACAATGGGAGGACATATATATGGCTCCCAAATATGCAACAAAGTCTAGAAGATTTAGGATTTTTGCTTGAAAGTGTTGGACAGGTATTTTTATACCCAAATCAGACTCCAAAGAATTTTTCTCTCAGGTCGATTTCCAATGTTGGGGAAGACAGAGGTAACTGGAACCATGTGTTTTGGGAATGTACTGAGTTGAGCAAATCAGTGTAACTAAGGAAATTATTTTTTGAGTTGGAAAAATAGGATCTGAATTGTCCAGACATAGTAGGTCTTTGTTAAGTTAATTCTGGCATCTGCCAAAAAAGCAATTACCAGAAAATGGAAATCAAAGTCCAAACCAACTGTGCCTGTAGTGAATTTTGTATTAGACAATAAACAAAAAATGAAACACACCATACCGAGGCCTTGAAAATAAAACCCACCTTTATTTAATATACCTGTATTAAGCACTTTCATCCCTACATCCTGGGACTTCATTTGAATACCAATAACTATTGAAGTCCACAGCTTAAATATCCCTCTTTAAGTTCTGATAGGCCCAACTCTAACCAATCATTTCCCTTAAAAGATTTCTTACTACCAGTCATATACAAAAATGTAGGTGAAAGAAGCAAAACCAACCAGGGGAGACAAACATTATAAAATAAACTAAAATTAAAAGAAATATAAATAGCAATATGCATGTTAAACATTGTTTATGCATCAAGATAAAAAATCAATCTACTTGACTAAAACACATTATACTCCACAATTAATAAAAAATATATATGTTATATATATTTATACTCATATATACTGCTGATTCTCAGCTAAAGCATCTTCTGCGTGGAGACATGCGTGAATGAGCGTACCTTCGTTGAAGGTTGTGCGTCAGGGCTGGCAACTCGGCATGTACAAATCTACTGCCAATCATTAGCGGACCGGAGTTCCACTGTGGTGACCCCTAACCGGGAAAAGCCGAAAGACACAACAACATTAAATAAAGGTGAGTTTTATTTTTCAAGTCCTCGGTAAAAAGTGCATTTCATTTTTGGTTTACTGTCTGTTACGTGGTTTCACACTGCACCTTTTCAAGTTTACTTAATTTTTTAACAGAGATAAAAGAAAGTGGTATCTTTAGAAAATGATAGATGTTATGTATATGGAAGAAAATGGAAATTGTGGGAACAATACATGCAAAATAATGGTTTAGAAGAGGAGTCAGGTTTAAGGGATGGCAGGAATTGAACAGTTTATATACAGATGGATTCATGATAATTGCATAAATGTATGTATATGACGCATAATGTATACAAATGTGAACATGTTTTCATGGTTTTTCTTTTACATACATGTATAATTTCATATATCTTAAGTGATAATTCCATAAAGGTCTTTAATATATATATTCTGTACAAAATTAGGTAAGCCTTTCTCTATGCAGAGCATGAATAAATTCTATTTTCTATCACTTCCCTGATTTGGGGATGCTACAGTCTACTTTGAGTAGGTTCAAGCAGCTCATGCTGTCTACATTTCTATTCCCTTTCTTTGTCACTCTTCTTTCTACTAGTCTTTCTTTATTCTCTTCAGTAGATCACGTAGCTTGTACTCACTGAATATACAACCCTTGCATTTCTCCTGTTCTCACTGCCACTGCACTCACACTATTAGGCTCAGCAACCATCTTCAGCTCAGGCTGCCAACTCATCAATTCCAACTCGCCTCACAGATTTTACATTCCTGTATGGGATATTTGACTTTACCTCTGACTTGCCCACTCCCTGCCTTATTGTATATTCTATACCATGTTCTACAGTGTCCTATTGTGTCCTCTGCTTAGTCCCTGGTTTAGTAATGTCAGTCAAATTAGCATTGCCTTCATTTAAAAGACACATACCAGCGCCTTGTTTCACTGTCCAGACTCCTGCCATCATGAAAAAATACTTTACAATAGTTTTATCTTTTACTTGCTTTCTTCATCTTGATGTTCTTCTAATAAGCGATCTCAGTACGGAGCACACTGCTAATGGTGAGCTGAAGGTCTTCAGCATAAAAGACAACGTGACTTCCAAAAAAGCAGGAAGGTTAAGGAAGAGATCTTTATGAAATGGAAAAGTTGAGTATGTGTAGCACAAAACTCTGGGGAAATGCATCATTAATGCACAGATCCAACAGACAGCTGTCCATGCAAAAAATCTCAAAAGCTTCTCTCCAGAAAATAACCAAGAAAACACTGATTAAGAAAAAATACCAACAGAAGCTTCTTCAAAACATCTGAAAACTGCTGAAGAACTTTTTTTTTTAGTTTTGCCTGTGCTTTTCTACAATTCTCATGCTGCCATGGCACTAATGCACTCTCCTAGGGAGGCACTGACATAGTCTCTGAAGGGAGAAATAAAATTCAAGAAAAGAAGGAAATTACTTCTTAATGGGGATTCCTTTGCTGTAAGGAAAGAGCTAATAAAATGCATCAATCATCAGGTTATCTACGTGACTGGGGCTTTATTCAAGTGGGAGTGCAGGAGTTGCATGGAGGAATACAGATGCAAACTGTTACCTATAAAGGAAGAAAGAAAAAAAGCTGTATGTAACTGTGATGGAAACAGTGCAGGAGTCATTTGTAATATGCCAATAACATTCTGTGTGACTGTCTATGACATGGTTGAAATACACTGCAATGTATCATTGATTTGGCCTGGAGGAGAGCTGTTGTTCAATGGCAGAGTTAGAGAGTAACTGTCTAAATGAGATGTCACTAAATAAATATTTATTATACTAATAAAGAAAACATGTCTGGAGATATGACTGATGAAAAGAAAACTGTGCTTTAAGGACTGTTCATCTGGGCTCTGGTGCATGCTACTTTGGTGATTGAAATAATCCTTTTGGAAAGTATACTGTGATGACTAAGACCACAAGGAAAGGTCATGTATGCAGACCATTCAAAGCACCTAATTAAAGTAAGCATCATGCACCAGAAGAACAACATGTGAAATCCTCATCATTAGCAACTACCAAGTAGACCTGAACTTATACCACGGAGCAAAGTTAACCACTGAGTCATGGTGTTTCCATTTCCATATCCATTTAGAACCTGCAGAAATGGCAAGAAGGTGTAAGATGGACCACAAAACAATGATTGCATTAATTCTTGGCCCTTGTGCACTTACACGTGCTGGTGCATAGACGCGCGCGCGCACACACACACACACACACACACACACACAGACTTCATAGAAGAAATCAGTCCATTACAGTAAGCCTCATGAGCTATTCAGCTAAAACCTCAAGGAGGAATGAAACAGATGCATATAATTTCAACTCATTGATATAAAGAAGTGGGAAGATAATTCCAAAGGAAATGGTTCCACTGATGGCATATAAATTAGTGTTTTTTAAATTCCACATGGCAGTGAGTAGAAATAACCTGCAGTGTAATTCATAGCCTGGGCAAAGCCACTTACACTCATCAAGCCAGTGTCTTCCTCTCCCTTGCATCTATTTACTGATATCTGCTTCAAGGTCCCTAGATCACTGTGAACGCCACAAGCAATGTCTATAGAGTTAATGTCTAAATTTCAAACAACTGTTGCAAACCCTTACCTATAAAAGAAGAAATAAAGAGAGCTGCATAGAACTGAGATGGAAACTGTTCAGGAGTCATTTGTAAAAAATAACTGCAACATTCTTTGGGGTGTTACTTTTCCACAGCATGGGTGAAGTAGACAGCACTGCATTATTGATTCAAACTTCATACAACTGTTGCGAAGATCTAAATTTTCATCAGGAGCAAATATATAAAGCACAGTGGAGAAATTAGTTTATTATGTAGATGTAGTGCTTTCCACCTCAGGAATAGACTGCCACTGCAGATCAAGAAGTCTGATGCATCATCTTCTTTCAATCAGGAACTGACATATTGGATGAGTATTCACAAAGTCACTCCTGGCTTGAAAACATTGGTACAGTCTAAGGGTGGGTATCCATAAGGACTAAATGGTCACAAACCTTAGTTGCCTGGTACTTCCTGTAATTCGTATAGGTCTTTTGATGACAGACTACTAGCTGAAAGTGAAACTGGAAAAGAAAGATGTACGCCATGATGGCATTCGATGCCTCACTTAAATACAACTGAATAACTCAAGATGGTATCTGAAAGAATAACTAGCATGAAGTAAGTTTGCTGTTTGGACAAAGATTGTGATCATCACATAATGACACTCTGTTAGAATAAGAACAGGTAAAAAACAGACAATTTCAGTACAGGATACGCTAGCCGGGTCACACACCTTTCCCCCCTTGTGGAATGTGCTGGCAGTGCAGACATATGGCATACAGTCCCAACTTGAAATTACCTTAGTTAGGAATAAAACTTAGAGCTAATAAGTATTATAACTGCTCCTCAAAAGGGGGGGGGGGTTACCTAGCTTTCTGCCAGGTAGCGGGGCTTATTATGTAGGTTAAGATGTAAAGAACTCTGAAACTAAGAGTTTATGAATACATCTATGAGATAAAGAAATGTTTAGAAACCAATGCCTTGTGTAGACACCCTCAGAATTGCAGAAATGCCATTTTTAAATGCTGGGTGTTGGAACAACTTGATGTCAACCCAAGGGGGAAGTGGGAGACCCTGCTAGAGTATTGTGAACTATTGTGGCAATTACACCTACACGCAAATGCCCCCCCCCCCCCAGCCTTAATGGTCAAATATCTTTAGTCCTGTACTGAAATTGCATTCTGCTAAACTTTAACACCTTAAGTGGCCCAGTTGTTATTTTTAGATTTATGTACTACATATTAAAAATAAAAAACTGTACTGAAAGATGTAGTAATACATTATAAACTACACTAAATATGAACAATTTTTTAAGTTTAACTATTATTATTTGATTTGCTTTTAATTTAATTTTAAACATTCAGAAACATCATTTTCAATAGTACTATTTAAGCATAAGCTTCTATACATTTTTATGATTAAACTGGTTTGTTATTCTTAGTGGCATTGAGAAATAGTTACTGTTTTCACATTGAAACTAGGGGCGTGTTTAACACATGGGAAATGATGTTGCATTCAAATCAGAACAACCAATGAAATGAAAGCACTGTATATAAAGAACATTTTTAAATGTTGATTTTTATTCTGATGAAGTCTGTATTAGGACAAAAGGGCAATATAAATTAGAGTGCATTCACTAGTTACTTGGTCCTAATGTGTTCATAGGTTCATAGGTGTGTACTAGGCTAATGGCCCTGGAGCCTTCACAAGCCTAGCCCAAAAAAGTGCCCTCGCATCATGCCACCCAGTGTTAGTTCCCAGTACCTCTATCCAGTAGAGCCTTTGGAGTGATCCCCGGGGTGAATTTTCTGTTATTCATCCATTCATTGAGATTTCTCTTGAAGAGGGCCAGGGAGGTGCTCTGCTTGACTTGTATAGGAAGCCTATTTCCAGAGCATGGGCAGTCTCTGGGTGATGAACCTGTCCCTCCAGCATGTTCTGTTGATTGTGGTAATGAGGTTGATGTCTCTGGAATGTGTGGTGTGGAGGGATTGGGATTTCTTTAAGTGTAGCATTTCTAGCAAGGCTGGGTCCAACATGGATTTGTAAGCCAAGTAGAGATCGCCTTTTAGTAGATGATAAGAGACAGAGAACAGCTGAAGTTTCTTGAGTCTGTCCATGTAGGACATGTTTTTAAGGCCTAGTACCATCTTTGTGAGGTACTTCGGTGACCTTTCCAGCTGTTGCAGGTGTCTAGTGAGGTACATGCCAAATGGGGCATTATACTTGGCAAGTGGTCTAATGAGGGATGAGTAGAGAGTGATGATGACGTCTTTCTTCTTGGATGCAAAAGCCTTGGTTATGAGATGTGACACACAGAAGGACTTTCTGACCACAGTGGCAATGTGGTGGTTGAAGGGGAGGTTGCAGTCAACCTGGGTGCCCAGATCTCTTATAAAACCTTCAGTGTTCAGTGGGCTCCCATCAATGTGGTAATTAGTGGGAACTGAGTTTTTCCCAAAGGGAATAACAATGCATTTTTTGGTCTTCAGCTTAAGGCCATGGCTCCAGCACCAGTCATTGGTCTCAGTGAGGCCTTTCTGGAGGATGTTTGCATCACTTGGTGAGTTAATAATGGCTCCCAGCTTGCAGTTGTCTGTGATTTTGGTTAGCCAGTGTCCCTCTGTGTTGGCCTGGACTTCTGAGACGTAGATGCCAAACAGGAGAGGACCCAGGACCAATCCTTGTGGCACTCCACTAGTGACTGGTCATCAGTCCAACTTGGACTCCACTACTTTCACTCTGTGGGTCCTGTCTGTGAGCCAGTTTGCAACCCACCTAGTGATATAGGGATTGATGCCTAGTTTGGTGAGTTTGTCAATAATTCCTGAGTGAGGAATATTATCAAAGGCCTTGGCCAGATCAAGGGAAGGCTTTGTGTATTGCCTTACCCTCATCCACAGCCCTGGTAACTGACTCAAAGAAGTCAACTGGGGTTAAGTAGGCAGGATCTTCCTTTAACAAAGCCAAACTGTGTGGGGTCTAGAGTTTGGAGATTACCTATATCCTTGTTAATCAGGTAGATGATAATGCCCTCCACAGCTTTACATATCAGACTCATCATGCTAATGTGGTGATAATTGCCAGGGTTTGTAGTCTCTCCCCCTTTATGTAGAGGGATGACTGTAGCAGTGCACCATTCGGTAGGAACAAAGCCTGAGGTAAGGCTGTGGTTATCACCAAGGTGCTTTAACTGATTTTGAGTTTCTTTTCTTCACTCTTGGTTGCCAACAGCTGTTTTAAAATTAGAACAGATGATACAGGGGTAGGAGATGTTTATATCTTACCAGAAAAGAGTAAGCAGATCATAACTTTTTATATATGTTAGAACGACGCAGGAAGGCATAAAGGGTATGGAAATGCTGCTTTTTTTGCTTTTAATGTGAAGAAAAATTTCTCCCAGTAGGCCTTGTTTTTGTAAGATACTGACATGGCAGGACTTCACTGTGTAAAGTCACCAAGTTGCAGGCAGAAGGATATCATAAGGCATCTGAAAAAATTATGGTGACTCTAATTGTAAAAATAAATTCACTTAATGTAGCAAATAGATTAGATACAGTGAAAAACCCTCCAAATCTAGAAAGATAAGGATGTATTTCAGCTGAAAAGTGTGCAGTATTTTTTCAAACAAGATATACTACCATATATCAGTATCTATCAATCTATTTACATTATCTATGTGAGTGTGGCTAGGCTTATAAATGCCCTAGGGCAGATAGCCTAGTACGAACCTATGAACCTATGAACCTATGTGTATAGATATATGTACTTGCTTTGCTCCCCTGCTAAAACACTGTTTTTGAGGTTTTTACATATGTTCGACTTTTTAAACAGTCCATGTTCTTTTTAAACATGAAATTTGACTATTTAAAAAGTCAATCATATGACATAGATCTATATATAAGATTGCATCATCATTGGTCAACAACACAAATGAGTGACACACCAATGAGTGACAAAAACTGAGTAACAGCACTGTGACATACAAAATGTGTGAATTACACATTGACAACTTCAACCCTAGTTACAAAACCCAGATGAAGCATACTCTGAATACTGGAACTGTTAGGGAAGGGTTTTTAGTAACATAATCTGTAGTGTTAAGCTTATTGCAGGAGTAGGGGTAGGGTTTGGGGTAGGGTTGGGGTTAGGGTTAGCAAACAAGTAAGATGGGTAGCCCCACTTTATTCATTCATGCTAATCCTAACTTTACCCTGCCAGAAATGATGCACATTATATTACTAACAGCCCTTTCCCTCATGGAACCACTCATTGAGAAAAAAAGGATAAAAAAAAAAAAACAAATACAAAACCAACAGTACAACTATTCAAGAAAAAAAGGACCCAAAACAAATACATAACCAAACAGGTACAACACTAAATCTATCTAAACTTAGTCCACCAGTACTCACAAATACACACTAGCATAATTTTGGACACTTTCACAACCACCATATTTTCAGTAAGATATTCATGTTCTTACAAACCCTCCATAGCAACATTATATAAAGCTTGAATTCAACCAAATGTAAGTCACACAAATGTACAGATACTAATTTGTGATGTAGCTCAATTTTTGTCACTCATTTGTATTGTCGACCAAATTAAGGACAGCCACAGATAGACAGAGGCAACACACATGCAGGATTCCCTATACTTGGACACATATGGTTGCATTATTTATCTTTTCATTGCATTTATTTGACTACAATTTGTAAAATGCAGACCAGCGTTTACAGTGTGGCATGCTGGGCACTGCAGTGGAATTTTTCATTTCCCCCCTCTATTGTACTACCATAGAGTTGGTGTGTATAAGTAAGAGGAGTGTGAACAGAAAGAACACAAAATTGGAGATGCAGGGGAGTTACTCACTTCCCAAAATGCTTTTTTATTAGGTGAAATTCAATAAACCCTCACTAAGTGCACACAATATGTATTCAAGAACATTCTTATCACTTTTTTTGTGCTTTCTAGTCACTCAGAAAGATTACACTAAGTATACATATAGTCTACACTTTGTGGTAACCTTTATAAATCCCTGTTAATATTTAAAGCTGAAAAAATATCAGTATGAAAACTAAAATTAGGAGGAAGAAGGAATGAGTTATGTCTGTGTTGTCTGTTCACTCAAAACAGTGTACACTTAGTATAGGCATTATTGAATCTCAGCGATTGTTTTGTTTTTTGTTGCTTTTTTGGGCTACATTTTAAAATTTAGGAAAATTGATGACATTCTGTAATGTATGCTGATTTAATGTCACATAAGGCAACATATATTATGAAAATGCCCCTAGCCTTGTCATAACCATGGCTTGAAATGCAGGTATATCACAGATAATATATGCATGTGTTTATGTATGAGAGAAAGATATACTACACACACACACACACACACATATATATATATATATATATATATATATATATGTATGTATATATATATATATAGAGAGAGAGAGACAGAGAGGATAAAGCAACATAACAGGTGAAGTATAAAATGGAACAAGCTCAAAGTAGGTTTCCAAAAGGACTCCAGAGACAAAACACAGGTTTCTTTAGGACTATAGCACAAAGAAGAAATGTGATGGGTATATATCTGGCCAGGCTGAGAAAGATGTCAGGGGGATCATAGAGGACTGGGAAAAAGAAGAGAATCATGGACTGAATATTTCAGTTTTTTTTGAAGGAAGGCAAGGGTAGGATGCTCTGCAAACAGATCAGTATGACAAAGTGGGGCAAACAGTAGACCGATAAGGACAGGAGATGAGGAGTGTGAGAAGAAACTGAATAGATAAAGCAGAAAGACCAAACATGCTGCCTCCCACAGTCCTTATTAATTCATCCAATTTTGCTAGTAAACCCCTGATTTATGCTTTCAATATATCACTGGGCCTTGGTGAAGTGTCACAAAAATGGAAGTCAGCAAGTGTGATACCTCGGTAATATGGTATAAGGGAGGAAGGGAGGAAAGTTCTGGGAAATAAAGGCCAGATTGCATAATAGAAGTAATAGTTATGAAGTAAAATGTAAGGAAAGGCTTGTTGCTTTTCCAGAGGACGATATCCAGGACAAAGAAAAACAGTAGAACGTCTTGGTCAGTAACAGCTGTCAGTCAGACCTGATACACTTTTATGACTGAATTACTCAAGAACTCGAAAAGGGAGAACCGATAGATGATGTCTATAAGGCTCCATTTTCTGGAACTGTAAAGTAGTTAAGATGAGGTAATTACTCTGGGTACAGTGCCTTGAATATGAGAGATATTAACAGTAAGTTGCCTTTTGGCAGGGAAAGGCAATGATATCCCCCTGAGCCTGACAGAGTAAGGTCCTGGATGCTGTAAATGTTATTTGTAATGCATAGTGAATGAGGGTTATGGGCAATTAAGAGGCAATGCATATTTCAACATGGGAGTCAGTACACCAGTCAGGATAGCTTTTCTGTTACAATTGCCTCATGTACACAGACAACCCTCTCCTCCTCCCACAAAACACAAATACATGCGAGAGATGCAACTATACGGCCAAACTGGAGGCTGAGCTCTCTCAACATAGGACTGGCAAGACCAGTCAGGAGGGGAAGGTTACCACACACACTATAGACCCAGTCTCACATAGTACCATTACAACCTCAAATCATACACATAAACACACAAAGACATACTGAGGCTCTGATCAAAATCTACCAAAACAGCAGAGGCCACCAAAGCAGACACCCAAAAACCACCACCTCAGAACACAACACCTGCAACACATAGACCTCACAGTCAGAGTGTCAAACAGTCACAGCCCTTAAGGCCAAACACAATGCCAGACACACTAGTCATTGGTGACTCCATAGTCAGACACACTGATGTCCCGCTCACCAGACTGAGTAAGGAGAAGGTCACAGTAAGCTGTCTGTCGGGCGCTAGAATCCGCCACATAGCAAGCACTCAGGTCTCTCAACAGCAGGTACAAATATGACTCAGTCATTGTCCACGCTGGTGTAAACGACCTGAGGCGTACCTCCTTGGACTACATGAAAAGAGACATTGAGGAGCTCTCTGATTATGTAGCCCAGGCAGGTATGACCCTGACCTTGAGCAGTATCCTACCTTCACCAAGAATGATGCCACAATACAGAGATAAGATGATCAGCTTTAACAATTGGCTTAAACACTGGTGTCATTCAAAGGGGATCCAGTATCTGTCTGCCTGGGATGACATGCTGGACAAGCCACGCTGCTTCGCAAGGGACGGCTTGCACCTGTCACCCTGGGATTCGGATATTGGCAAAGGCTCTTGCCACCCCCATAGTGCCTTTTTTAGGCAAGGCTCAAATTCTAAACATACCACCCTAGAACACAAAAAAGGAAATAAACTAAGGGTAATGCTGCTCAATGCCAGAAGTCTAAATCTCAAAATGCACGCACTCGAGGCCCTTCTCAGTATGGAGAACATCGATGTCTGTGCTGTGATGGAAACCTGGTTCAAGGCTCCTGAGAGCACCCCAGCACTATCAGGTTTTACCTCATATCATGCGTTCCGGCCCCAAAATCAGGAAAATACCAAGAAAGGAGGGGGGGTATCCATATTCATCAAGGACACCCACACCTCAAGACTGGTGGCAACGCATGATGCATCGGAGACCATCCAGGTGCAATTAACCGTAGGCAAGACTGCTCTGCAAATAGTAGCATGTTACAGGCCACCCTCACAAACTCAGGAACCTCACACGGCCTTCCTGAAAACACTAGAGGGGATAAATGTATCACCAAACACCATCATACTAGGTGACTTCAATTACCCAAATATAGACTGGGAACACTACTCAAGCCCAAACACCCTAGCCCAAAAGTTCCTGGAATTCATAAACTCAAATGCCATGGAACAACTAGTCACCATTTCCACAAGAGGAGATAACATACCGATCTCATCATCACGAACATGGGAGCACAATGTTCAACACCGAAGTATACCCCTCACTGGTGAGATCAGATCACAAACTAATCTCGCTGGAGGTCCTCATCCCACCCCACCTGAAATAAAAAGACCACAGTAAAGAACTTCCCAAAAGCCGACTTCACACTTCTAAAGACTAGTGTGGTCTCCTTTAAGGCCCCGAGCGGAAAACAGTACTCAAGCCGCTGAATCACTTACAAATGCCTTCTACCAGCACCTGCAGGACTGCATGGATAAGGCAATCCCAAGCAAAACAAAGACTCTTTGTACCAAAGGCAAGCGTCCAGTCTGGTGGACCCCAGCCATAAACAAACTCTACAACAAAAGGAGGAAGCTACTACAAGATAGAGCAAAATCCTTAAAAGGTAAGACACCCTTGATCACTATAAGTAAAAACTAAGAGCTCTCATAAAATCATCCAAAGCAAATTTCGAGAGAAAAATAGCTAAAGACTCAAAAGACAATCATAAGGCCTTCTTTAGCTATGTTAGAAACCTAGGAGGAAACTCCCAGATATGCTCAGAACTAGTTCAAAATGATGTGAAGATTACTGATCCTACAGACATTGCCAACATACTGGCTGACAGGTTCAGTGCAAACTTCTCACCCCTCCCCAAAAGTAGAGATATCTATACCAAATGATTGCAGCCCCCAAACATCTCCAGCGCCCAAGTGAGAACTGCTCTCTCCAAAGCAAAAACACAGCATCCATGGGACCTGATGGTGTCCCCGGCTGTGTGCTCCACGAACTCAATGAGGAATTAAACCCACAGCTAGGACAGCTGTTTAATCAAAGTCTTACCTCTGGATACGTACCCAGGGAGTGGCGCACTGCAACTGTGGTCCCACTTCACAAAGGCGGTGCCTCCACCGACCCTGGTAATTACCGGCCCCATTAGCTTGACAAGCCTTATCTGCAAAGCCATGGAGAGGATCATAATGGACCTCATAAATAAAGACATTGGGAATTTGCAGACTTTGGATCCAACCCAGTTTGGCTTTGTCAAAGGCAGATCATGCCTTTTAAACTTGGTTGACTTTTTCGAAACAGTCACCAAAGCCATTGATGAGGGAAAGGCAGTCCATACAGCCTACCTCGATCTGGCTAAGGCCTTCGATACAATACCCCACTCGGGTATCATTGAAAACTCATCAGCTTAAATGTTAACCCATACATCACAAGATGGGTTGCAAACTGGCTGAGTGACAGAACCCACAGGGTCAGAGTTGCTGGCGCCATGTCAGACTCAAAGCCTGTCACAAGTGGTGTCCCACAGGGCTCAGTCCTGGGCCCACTCTTGTTTGGCATCTACTTTTCTGAAGTACAAGCAAACACAGGAGGGTTATGGCTGACAAAGTTTGCAGATGACTGCAAACTGGGCCATAGTAGAAAACACATCTGACACAGATATCCTTCAGAAGGGTCTCACAGAAACGGATAACTGGTGCCAGAGCCACGGCCTAAAGTTAAATGCCAAAAAATGCATAGTCATACCCTTCGGGAAAAACAAGGTTACCCCTAGCTACCAAATAGGAGGCAATCCACTGAGCACAGAAGAAGTTATCAGGGACCTGGGGACCCAGGTTGATAGTAGTCTGTCATTCGACACACATGTAGCTAAAGTAGTTAGGAAGACCTTCTACATTGCCCACCTTATCATGAAGGGATTCTCATCTAGATCAAGGGAGGTTATAGTCTCCCTTTACTCATCACTCATCAGACCAATGATTGAGTACAATGCCCCATTTGGAATGTATCTGACCCGACACTTGCAGCAGCTGGAGAGGCCACAAAGTTCCTCACCAAAAGGATAAAGGGTCTCAAAATCTATCCTATGCTGCCCGACTGAAAGAACTCCAGCTCTATTCAGTCGCACGCTTGCTCAGAGGTGACCTTTGCCTAACATACAAGGCCATGTCAAACCCAGATTTGATGAATATGCTTCACCTCAAAAATCTAGATCCATCAGAGCCACAAGGGCGGAGACTTAAACCTCGACACGGCTATTAATAGGACGTGCTGGAGGGATAGATTCATCACCCAAAGACTCCCTATGCTGTGGAACAGAATCCCGGTACATGTGAGGCAGAGCACCTCGCTGGCCTTGTTCAAGAGAAATCTTGACCAATGGATGGGAGATCGCAGATATACCCCAGGGATTACCTCAGTGTCACTGCTCGACAGAGGCACAGCAAAATAATGGGTATAGTTCCCCATACTAAAGGGGTGGCGTAAGCCACAAAACAATGGGCTAGGCTTGTAAATGCCCTCGGGCAGATAGCCTAGTATGAACCTATGAACCTATGAACCTATAACTTTTCCTGAGTTGCTTTAGCGCAATAACATTGCATTTTTCATTACACATCCTGAATATGAGGGCAGTTTCCTTCCATGTAACTAAGGACCTATACTGATTTATTAGTTCAATAATAGTTTTTTGGGTTTATTATTTTTATAGGGTCATTTTTGCATAAACTTTATGAGTTATCAAACAGCATTGTTTCTTTTTTTTTTTTTTTTTTTTTTGTTTTTCCTGGGCTGACACTAATCTTGCTATTATATAAGCAGTTAAATAATTTAGTACAATCCTTTTGTTTGTTTGTTTTGCAAAATTATGTTTGTTCAAGTACCTTTAAAGAGTACATGAGTATTGGCACACTCTGTAATCTTCATGTTTGAGAGGGTAGCGGTCAAGATAATTAATGAAAATGTTAAGAAAACTGAGCCCAAGACTACGCTCTGTTTGTTCAGGTTTTTAAAGTTTTTTTTATTTTATTCTGAGGTGAGTGAGTTACTAATGACTCTCAGTGTCTGACCATTAGGCTTACTGATCATCTGTTTAGGAGGATCTGGTCTATATTACGTCATCGAAAACTAACTTTAGCGAACATCTGTTCATCGAATATTCACATAAGCGAATGTTTTCCCAGGGCAGTGAGTTGTTTGGTCAGCAATAGGAAATTTGTCCTTTTCCTTATTGTAGAGTGATCTCGGAGTTTGTATATGTAAGTGTGTGTGAGGTGTAGCCCCCACCTTGTTGGGTATAATATACTGTGGTGTGTGTGTGACAGCTGGTATGTTGGCCAAGTAATTCCCTGCCATGGGAAACACGTTCACTGATATGAAAGCTTGATGAACAGCCATTCACTGATGTATGTTCAATGAATGGCTATTCCTGAAGTTAGTTTTCGACTAAGTAATATAGACCCAGAGGACCCACCTCCAACCCCTAATTTTTCATGCATTATAGAATAATCTACAGACTTGAAGGCTCTTTCATCATCTTCAAGTAGCTGCAGTAAAACTGTCTTCCCCTTATTATTAAAATAATCTACATTGGTCACACAATACATGGGTTTTAGTTCTTTAGGTCTAAAGAGATAGTTGCAATTAAGGCCTTTCTGCATATTAGAATAAGTGAGATTGGTCAAACAATAAATGGGTCTTTTGATAATGTAACCTTTCCTAAACCATACTGCTTTTGAAATAGTATATCATATTACCTGAATCTTATGGTAGAGGTGTATACTCACGATAGGATTATACTTTTACGATGGAGATTTGTAAGTGAGTTTTAAGAAGAGAGACATTATTCCAAAGGTAAGAGGCAATTAAACGTGTGGACTAATGGGTGAGCTATCATGGTAATAGTCACTTCAATAGAAGATGACAGCATTACTGCTAGCCTAGCAATGCATTTTAGATTAAATTGTCCTATTTGTTTAACTTTTTAGAACTGACCTGTGTAAAGAAATAGGGGTTTGGTATTTAGTACACTCCAAAATAACAGTAGCTGTTAGAGATTTTTCATGGTTGGGAAGGCTATATTCAGAATATAACTTGATTGGGAGGGTGGCCTAATGGTTAAGGTGTGTTTTTACAAAATGGGCAGTGCAGGTTTGGAGTCACACAAGGATAGGGGAAAATAGCTGGGCTCTTAAAAGAGCTTAAACAAGAGTACTAACCTATGAACCTATGAACCCTTAAGTTTATTAAAAAAAGTTGTTGTGCAGGTGACTCTCATGGGCTTTTTAGAGCTGAACTTAGCTTGGCAGCTGGTGGTCCTTTTAATTCCTGTATGACTTTCCATAGGGTTGTAGAGTGACTGGGTAGGACAGTCTGTTTTCTTAAAATCAGTGACTATTGGCCATTACTCAGGAGTCTCAATGTAGCATAAGAAACTCTTGATAAAGACTTGAGTCATTGCTAACCTTCTGTTTCTTCTGCACATTATCTCTTTTAATTTGATTTTTAGGTCAAGAGAAAAATATCAACATTTATTTCCTTCAGTTCTCTTAGTCCTAAGGATAAATAGTCTATCCTGCATATGGATTAGTATTTTAAGGAATTGATTTATGATAGTATCTACATCACCTTCATTTATAACAATATAACAGTTCAACAAGC
Organism: Protopterus annectens; assembly: GCF_019279795.1. Classification (NCBI taxonomy): domain Eukaryota; kingdom Metazoa; phylum Chordata; order Ceratodontiformes; family Protopteridae; genus Protopterus; species Protopterus annectens. The sequence goes on from NC_056734.1 coordinate 801,279,969, forward strand.
CCAGTTCAAGGAGGAGGACTGAATCCATCTTTCTTCAATGGATCTGTTAAATAGAGGTGCTGGTCTTTGAGATTTGAATGACTAGGTAACAGCAGAGCAATCGTCTCATACAGCATTCATAAGCACCTCTATTTTTTGTACAGCTGAAGGGCTTATTAGCATAAATCAATTAAAGAGTTGTAGATTCACCACTATTGAGACAAGGTCTTGCTGAGGACCTAACAAGTTGTGTGAAATCACTGTGCATTATAACTCACTGCAGTACCTTTTGGTTTGCCCAACCTCAATTCAAATGCAAACATAACAAACTCACGAAATTATTTAGACTTCTACAACAAACAAAACTCAACACCGCTAAGTATCCGATACCAAATGCCACAGGTAGCAAGTTGCAATAACCACGATAGTGTGCTTCTTTCAAGGCAAACTCGTTTATTTACTTTAAACTTTAAAATGCGATTACTTAACATACATTTTTCATCAGGGCTCCTGCCCCAACTTCATCAGAAAAACAAAACGCCCCGAGCTGAAATTCATTTATATATATACTTTAATTAGTTCATTAATTAATCAAGGTTTAAAATGGTCTAGACCTTAAAGCAACACCAAGAAATACTGCGTGTGTGTCATTTTGTATACTAATTAAAAACTCAACGTTATTTGAAATTGTTGTTTTTTTAAATTATTTAACATACATATGCATAGTGAATTTAATGTCGTGCTTTATAAATTTATAAATTTTATTAACATATATCAAAATATATTTTAAATATGTATTAATTAATTAAATATGTATATGTATTAAATATGTATTAATAAATTTTTATGTCATGTTTCTTAAATACAACCAGTGACCCACTATTTCATTTTACTTACTATAAATGGTCTATTTTAAAACACCCATTTCTACCCTAGACTCTATATTATTGTTTTTTCGTGTTTGCTATACTGTTAAATATACTAGTATACTTCATGAGTATTCGAACATAAAATATATAAAATCCAAAGGTTCTTGTACCTGTTTACATGGTTTGTGGGTACCCCTTACACAGGTAACAATGTAGTTTACCATCTGGTTCATTTATTAGTTAAAATAATTTAATTATTAAAATTGAAATTGAATGTTAGATTAACTGTTAGATTTTTATATTTTTATATATATAATGTTTAAATTTTAAAATGTTTGTGTGATCTTTGTGTGGTAAGACACAGAAAATCTAATGCAATCAGACTGGCCAAACTGGGGTGACATCAGATTGGTGAACCATGTTGCAAGAGAGTTGAAAACTAGGTTTTTATAGCACTCAGGGGTTAGACAGACAGTTTTACTTTTTTCAGGTTTATGAGTAGTTTACTTTTTGAGAAAGTGACTGAGGAGTGAGAGATCTGCCTGACAGAGGTTAGAAATATAGAACAGGATGGGGCTTGATCTATGGCTTATCATATCATCTGCATAAAGTAGAATGATTAAGTTAGGAATGTCTGTTGGGTGTTTGCTAATGAATAAATGGAATAGGACAGAAGAAAATATAGATCCCTCTGGGACTCACTGATTTTGGAAAGATGCTGGGGTTGTAGTGGTCTGAGGCTAAATGAAACACAACCTGTCAGACAGAAAGTCTAATGAGGTAGTTAGTTACCAAAGAGTGGCCTAATGCATCTTATGATTGGTTCAATGAAAATTGCCATCTAAGTTTTCTTTTTTCCATCTTTCAAAAGATGTCATCTAACAGTCTATGATTGCAGTCATTGTACTTTGTCTGAACCACAATCCATGCTGATAGGGTGATGATATTTAATACATTTGGAGGTAGTTGGTAAGTTAGTCTTAGATGGGTTTTTCTAATACTTTACATGAAATTGATATGACTGAAATGAGACTAAAGTCAATTGCTTTGGAAGCACTGCCAGCTTGAAGAATGTGTCTCGCTTTGGCTATTTTCTGTTGATAAGGAATGACTGCTTTGATGAGGTTAGTATTGTAGTGATACATAGAGGAGGGTAAGGAATGGGTCTTTGCAGAGGGAGATCAATCATCAACAAGTCAAATGGCATCAGATATGCACAGTCCTGGATCTAAACCTCTTCTGCAACATAAACAGAACAGTTTGGGGGGACAGGTATCTCACACAGGGGACACCACTGCTCTGGAACAGACTCCCCATCCACATAATCCCTGTCCATATGCAAGTTAACCTTGAATTCACGGATAGGTAATGGAAAATTTAGCCCAGACCTGCTCCCTGTACTAGTAATGAATAGAAGCAGTTCCTAAATTCTCCTACAAATTATCTATGGTTTGATCCCAGTTATTCTCATTAGGGGTAATATATAATTATTAGCTATGGTATGTGTAAGACCAATCTAATACCAAATTGGATAGGTTAATTCAAGCACTAAACATGAAACTGTCTAGGTTTAAAATAGTCTACAAGAGCAGCTGGTCTAGTATGTACCTATTAACCTATGAACCAGTGAAGGAAACCATCACTTCTTATTTGAAGGGATTTTATTGAAGATTTTGGCAATGATCTGATTGCTGATGGCTTTGAAGGAGAAATGAGAGTCAATTGCGGTGATATTTTTATGTTCTGTTTTATTGCTCAAGAGAGAGGGAGAGTGATGGTTTGGAAAACTGGAAAATTCTACCAGAAAGACACTTGAAGCAAGAGGTCTAGTAGAAGTGAGAATGTTATCATTGTTAGCAGATCATTTAGCGAGGAGCTACCACTGATATTGTTAACAATTTCTTTGGGTTACATTGTTATTTAATGTAAGAGGTTGGCTTTGTGTTCTAGTAGCTTCTCTGTCAAGATTTCGTAGGAAAAGCCTTTACAGTTTTCTTGAGCAGGAGAATGTTTCCTGGTGACCCAGGCTTTGTCTCTGGTTTTGTATGGTGATTTAAATTCTATGGTGATACATATTATGATTGAATATCTTTAGATTTACTGGTGGGAAGTAATCATAGCTTAGTATATCATTCTGGGTGTGTTTTATGAGCATGTAGATGTCTGGTTGGAAGGTGATTAGACTGAAAGCACCTCCACAGAGAGGAAGTTTCATGGTGAAACTCAGTGGACAATGGTCACTAGCAGATGAAGTTAGGATGGAATGGAAACATATGGATGGAAGAGAAGTCACTGAGGATGACGAAATCTAGTAGGGAGTGGCTGTTGAATAAGAAAATAACAGACAGGTGGATTCATTAACCAGTTGTGTCAGGCTGAGGTTCTAAAGGATATCTTCTGATTCAGTGAAGATTTTGAAATTAAGTAGGTTAAAGTTGAAATTACCTAGAATTATAATGTTTCTGGAGATTATGCAAGAATCAAGGCTATTATAGAGCAAAGAGTTGAATTATGTGGCATTATAGAGTGGGGAGGGGGAGCATACATTACTACCAGTATTACAGAGCAGCATTTCTTAACACTGAAACATACATTTGGCCAGTTTGTGTCATGATTATTAGTTATGAAATTTTGATAATTCAGGTTTATTACTACTGTGTTTTTTTAAGATGAAGAACTCTGCCACTCTAGTGGAATCCTATCAGTCTATGAATTCATTATGATGACTGCTCACAAATTGTGGAGAATGACATCCAGTGGTTCAGAAAAAATAATTTTATATGTATGCTCTTCTCAGATTCAACTAAGAACCCTGAACATGAGAGCATGCAGTCTACATATTTATAGCCTTTCTGCAGGTTCATACACCATTGTTCCATGCTTGCAGCAGACTGTGTAACAAGAATTTTACTAGTATGCTATCACTGTGTAGAAGGTGGCACAGGCTAATGGAAACATCAGTCAGTAAATATTCATGGGGAGCACACAACATCCCAGACAAAAATGCAATACGGAGTACATGCATTAAAAAAGCATGTCATTAAGGAAGCACCCATCATTTCAGTTTGCTGGCAGGTAGCACTCATTGCAAGGCAGCTGTTGAAGTTATTGTTTCAGGATAGCTGGCATCCACGCAGGTTTAGTGGTTAAGTCTGAGGACTGAAGTCATTAAATAATGACATACATTTGAGCTTCAGACTTCAAATCCTTCAAAAATGCATGTGAATATAAATCATGGTATTCTAGCAACCTTCTAAGTTTATAAGAGCTATATTGAAAATCTGTCCCTATTTTTGGGTCATTGACCCCCCCCCCCCATTTTGTCAGGCTTTGTCCAGATTTCCAATACTAAGAGGTTGAGCGGTATGCTGGTTACTTTCCTGAAACTTGGAAAACAGCCATTATAATGCCACTGTACATGGGTGGCCCAACCACAGACCCTGGTAACTACAGACCCATTAGTCTCAGTAGCCTCATATGCAAAGCTATAGAATATATTGTCACAGATCTCATTAACCTACACATTGGGACTCTCTTAACTCTGGACCCTCATTAATCTGTCTTTGTCAGTGGAAGGTCCTGTTACTTCAACCCCATTAATTTCTTTGATAAAGCAACTGAAGCACCAGGTAGTAGTTATAGAGTAGATACAACAAATATTGTCCTGGTCAAGGCTTTTGGCACTATTTTCCAAAGAGACATTATTGACAGACTTGCAAATCTGAGTATAAATTTCTCTGCTATGGGGTGGATAGCTAACTGGTTATCTATCAGAACCTATGCAGTTAGACTCTCAAGTGCCAGTTCTGAAAGCAAAACACTTTTACAGTGGTGTACAGCAAGAATCAGTGATGGGCTCTCTCACAAAGCCTTTTGTCTGCTTCATCTAATTTCAAAATATACCTCCTCTAGACCCAAATCAGTCATAATTCTCCTTTACTCATATCTCATTAGATTTATTAATGAAAGTAGTATCCCTGTTTGTATGTATTCATCTAAACATATCACACACACTACAGGCCTTTAAATGGGTCTAACTAAAAATATCATTAGCCTAAAAAAAAAACAATTTACCAAGACAGAATAGCAGTCTTCTCTGTTCTCACTTTCTTATTGACTTCTCCATGGGGTCTCTATCTAGCCGCTGCAGAAATGAACCATCTGACCCTCTTTGACCATTCTTTCCTTTACAGAACAAATGGTACCTCAAGTACACGATTAAAATCACTAAAACTTCAGTCTGTGCCCAGTTGGACTTTCCTGGTAAACAAATATCAATAAATAAATAACAGATTGGATGGCGCAGTGGTAGCGTTGTTACCTCACAACAAGAGGTTCTCCGCTTTGATTCTCGGCTGGGGTGCCTTCTATGTGGAGTCTGCATGTCCTCCCTGTGCTCGTGTGGGTTTCCTCCCACATCACAAAGATATGCATCTGGAGTGTTTCTCCCTGGGCCTCTGCTGAAAATAGGTTTTGTTCCAAGTTAGACTTTCCCGGTTAACAAATGTTAAATAAATAAAGATAAATAAGACATGCTGGCATGGTAGATTAATTTTCCAACATACCTCCCATTTCTGGATCAAACTCCCACTACATGTCAAGCAGAGTTGCTCCTTTTCTACCTTGAAGGTAAACCTTGAAAATTGTATAGGTGGCCTCAAATACTCACACAGTCTATCATGTATTCCTCTCCTTGAGACTGGAAGGGAACTTCTGAATATGGGTTAAAGGCTATGCTTATAATTGTCTGCAAACTGATTGCCTAGTACTTACCTGTGAACCAATAACCCCTGCAACGACAACTGACTTGGGATATTATTTTTGTGCAGCTCTGAGGTTAGCTATACAGTGCATAACTCTTGGTGTTTTCTCATACTACAAATGAAATATTAAAAAATGGTACCATAACAAAAGTGACTTTCATCAACAAAAAGTGCACCAAGTGTTGACAGCCCATTCTCCTCAAATAGTACAGCACCAAAAATCCACTGCCAAGATGTGCAAGGGTAAAGAATATATACTCACATACTTATGGCAGTAAAAAAAAAAGTAGCTGCTATAGCACTTATTGGCTTACTCAGGATTTGCAATCACTGAGAAGCAGGATAATATTTAGAAATAAATAATTAAAAAACAGGGTACCCTGACAGCAGATTTACAAAATCCCAAGCAAACGAGTTATCCTTCCTGCTCTGAGTTATCATCCCTGGCTTTACTTCTTCAACAAAAATTCATCAGTCACTAACACAATTCCACAGACATAGGGCTGGTATTTTAAAATGATTATGAAACATGATATTTTCAAATGTAATGCTATCCAATGGAACTCATAAAGCAGGAACAAATCTAGCAATACATACTCTTGTTAATACTTACAGACAGTAGTTGAAAAAACAAGAAAACGATTAAAAGTCATGCATGGGGAGTTCTATATAAGCACTGAAATCACACCATAAAAATAAACAAAAGTGGTACAGTGGCTGTAATACTACATATAATTTGAAATTATACAGGGGATACTGCCTTCTTGCTTAGTTTTATCTATTAGATTTTTACCTCACTAAATTTTTATTTCTCTAGCTGGTCTAGCTGTAGAAAAACAATGAACAAAGAACTGCATTTCTGCAATACACCAAAGCACACTATATTCTTAGGAGATGCCTAACCCTCTATATCAAATCTTATAAAATATGAAGGTGCATTTTTAGGTGAACTATGTTATAAAATATGAAAGCTCATTTTTAGGTGAATTATGTTATAAAAGATAAAGGCACATTTTTTGGTTAATTGTTAAAACACACTATAACCCCACCCATTCTCACTATCATTTCTCAGCAAGAGAGTTATAAGGTTAGCTTTAAGCTGTCTCCCTTTTTACTGTAAGAATGGAAAGACAGGGAAAATACAAACCTTCCCATTTGTTTTATGAAAAGGGCAAAGCGTTCAATGATTCCCACTATCTGGCTGTCTGGCTGCTAAATTCTTCCTGGTTAAGGAAAGTTATTTTATACTGTTAATCACAACTCTTCCATGGGTGATACATGAATGATGTGGTTGACCCATGGCAATGATGATTGAATGAGGAAATTACATCAGTGGAGGGTAAATCCAGCACAATAAGATCTGCTTAATATGGAATATGGGATAATTAAGATATGGGAGGAGAAATGGGGTAGGGGTTATCCTGAAGGAACAGTATGCCAAGAGTGTTTTGGAGGTGAAAAGAGTGTCGGATACAGTGATGTTTATTAAGCTGGAAATTGATGGTGTAATGATGAATGTTGTTAGTGCATACATTCCGCAAATTGGGTGTGCGATGGATGAGAAAGAAAAATTTTGGAGTGAGTTGGATGAAGTGGTGGTGAAGTGTACCCAAGCGTGAGAGACCAGTGACTGGAGTGGATTTCAATGGGCATGTTGGTGAAGAGAACAGAAGGGATGAGGAAGTGATGGGCAGGTATGGTGTCAAGAAGAGGAATGCAGAAGGTCAGATGGTTGTGGATTTTGCGAAAAGGATGGACATGGTGTGGTGAATACATATTTTAAGAAGAGGGAGGAGCATAGGATGATGTACAAGAGGGGAGGAAGATGCACACAGGTGGATTATATCCTATGCAGGAGGGCCAGTCTGAAGGAGATTAGACACTGTAAAGTGGTGAAAGGGAAATGTGTAGTTAGGCAGCATAGAATGGTGGTCTGTAGGATTATGTTGATGATCAAGAAGAGGAGGAGAAGTGTGAGAGCAGTGCCAAAGATCAAATGGTGAAAGTTGAAAAAGGGTGATTGTGAGGTGGAGTTCAGGGAAAAGTTAAAACAGGCACTTGGGGGCAGTGAAGAGTTACCGAATAGCTGGGTAACTACAGCAGAGATGGTAAGGGAGACAGCTAGAAAGGTGCTTGGTGTGACATCTAGACAGAGAAAGGAGAAGAAGGAGACCTGGTGGTGGAATGAGGAAGTACAGGAGCGTATACAGAGGAAGAGGCTGGCAAAGAAGAAGTGGGATTGTCAGAGAGATGAAGAAAGTAGACAAGAGTATAAGGAGATAAGGAGCATGGCAAAGAGAGAGGTGGCGAAGGCTAAGGATAAGGCATATGGAGAGTTGTATGAAAGGTTGGACACTAAAGAGGGAGAAAAAGGCCTGTACTAATTGGCTAGACAGAGGGCCAGAGCTGGGAAAGATGTGCAGCAGGTAAGGGTGATAAAGGATAGTGAGAGAAACATACTCACAAGTGAGGAGAGTGTGTTGAGCAGATGGAAAGAGTACGTTGAGGGGCTGATGAAAGAAGAGAATGAGAGAGAGAGAGAGACAGAGAGAAGGTTGGATGATGTAGGGATAGTGAATCAGGAAGTGAAACAGATTAGCAAGGAGGAAGTATGGACAACTATGAAGAGGATGAAGAATGGAAAGGCTGTTGGTCCAGATGACATACCAGTGGAAACATGGAGGTGCTTAGGAGAAATGGCAGTGGAGTTTTTAACCAGATTGTTTAATGAAATCTTGGAAAGTCAGAGGATGCCTGAGGAGTGGAGAAAAAGTGTTTTGGTACCTATTTTTAAGAATAAGGGTGATGTGCAGGGTTGTAGTAACTACAGAGGGATAAAACTGATCAGTCACAGCTTGAAGTTATGGGAAAGAGTAGTGGAAGCTAGGTTAAGAAGGGAGGTGACGATTTGCGATCAGCAGTATGGTTTCATGCCAGGAAAGAACACTACAGATGCGATGTTTGCTCTGAGAGTGTTGATGTAGAAATTTAGAGAAGGTCAGAAGGAGTTGCGTTGTGTCTCTGTAGACTAGGAGAAAGCATATGATAGGGTGCCTAGAGAGGAGTTGTGGTATTGTATGAGGAAGTCAGGAGTGACAGAGAAGTATGTAAGAATGATACAGGACATGTACAAGGGTAGTGTGACAGTGGTGAAGTCTGCAGTGGGAGTGACAGGTCCGTTTAAGGTGGAGGTGGGATTACATCAAGGATCAGCTCTGAACCCTTTCTTATTTGCAGTGGTGATGGACAGGTTGACAGACGAGATCAGACAGGAGGCCCCATGGACTATGATGTTTGTAGATGACATTGTGATCTGTAGTGAGAGTAGGGACCAGGTTGAGGAGACCCTGAAGAGGTGGAGATATGCTCAAGAGAGGAGGGGAATGAAGGTCAGCAGGACTAAGACAGAATATGTGTGTGTGAATGAGAGGGAGGATAGAGGAATGGTTAGGATGCAGGGAGTAGAGTTGGTGAAGGTGGATGAGTATAAGTACTTGCGATCAACAGTTCAGAGTAATGGTCAGTGTGGAAGAGAGGTGAAGAAGAGAATACAGGCAGGGTGTGATGGGTGGAGAAGAGTGTCAGGAGTGATTTATGACAGACGGGTACCAGTAAGAGTGAAAGGGAAGGTCTACAAGTAGTGAGACCAGCTATGTTGTATGGGTTGGAGACAGTGGCACTGAGAAAAAGGCAGGAGTCAGAGCTGGAAGTGGCAGAGTTAAAGATGTTAAGATTTGCACTGGGTGTGACAAGGATGGACAGGATTAAGACTCAGTATATTAGAGGGTCTTCTCAGGTTGGACGCTTTGGAGACAAAGTCAGAGAGCCGAGATTGCATTGGTTTGGACATGTGCTGAAAAGGGATGATGGATATATTGGGAATAGGATGTTAAGGATGAAGCTGCCAGGTAACAGGAAAAGAGGAAGGCCTAAGATAAGGTTTATGGGTGTGGTGAGAGAGGACATGCAGGTGGTGACAGAGCAATATGCAAAGGACAGGAAGAAATGGAAACAGATGATTCGCTGTGGCGACTCCTAATGGAAACAGCCAAAAGAGAAGAAGAAGATATGCTTAAGAAACATTCTGACTATTTTAAAATAATTATGTTATATACTGGATCTCTTACTATTTTAAAATCATTGTGTTATGTAATGGAAGTCTTTCAACTATTTTTCTTAAATGACCAAACATCGATATCTGTGCCATGCAAGACACAATTATACATGTCCTGTACAAGTTTATTCAAATGTAGTAAATAGGCTGGATGTACTTACCACTAATGAGTTCAATTCAATGCAGGGGTACTACTATAACTTTTAATTGAAATTTTACATACGGAAACTGTCAGTAAGCCCAGGTGTATTTGGTCATGAAATCCAATTGCTTTTATGCTGCTTACTTTCCACTTGTATTATAAAGATGGAAATTCTGAATAATCTTTTTTTATTATTTTATACAAAACAAACCTTTTCTTGGTGGCAAGTACCGTTTTTTATCACCATTTAAAGGACCACATTTAGTCAAATGCATGGTCCATTTGCAGGGTGATTTACCGAAGGAGTGTATTATACCACATGCAAGTAAAGTATGAAATCAGGTCTCCTAGACCACTTAAACTCAAATTACCATGGTTTGGAGTTAGACTGGCTACAGGGCATCTGATCCAGGAGAACTCCAAATGCATAGCTGTTAGCTTATACCATTAACATGCAGGATTACCTCTGGTCAACTTTTAAAGAAAACAAATGTCATTCATCCCAGTCTACCTATTGTTAAGCAACAGAAAATTAGTTTTATTGCGTCTATTGGCACAGAGGCAGGGTGTTCGTCTGTGGCACTGTTAATCTAAGTTCCACAGGATCAGTCAGGATTTAGGTATGATTAATCCTCTATCCCTCTCTCTCTGATAGCTGAGAAGTGAAAAATAAAACCTGAAGAATTTAATGATAGGCTTAACTGCACTCCCAAACAATACCTGCTAGAATGGAATTATTAAACACTATAACAATTGTTTTTACAGGAAGTTAAATAACCTTTACTCCTCCCCTTGCATGCCCTGATATACGGACCAGCTCTACACCCTCAGTTTCTAAATATACTAACTCCAATATCACATAAACTCAAAGAAAAGGGAAAAGTTGAAAAAGAAATATAAAACTCAACTTTTCAGTCTTCACTGATATCCATTGCAGAAAACACTGCATTTGCAATAAAGGTCTACCATAGCAAAGTGTCATCTGTGTTTTTTCTCCTGTAATGCTTTGTGAACCAGTAAAAGGGCATACCATAATCCATAGTGATGGATCTAGCTAAGGGAAGGAAGAATAAATAGCTGATGCTCTTGCACCATCTTCATTGAGAGGGCTAGGGCCCTATCTTTGAATATGAGCTCTGGGTGTGTGCACCTCCTTTCAGAGCCCTGCATAGCAGGACAGCATGGGAGGAAGTGAACTCACCAATAATCTGGGTGTCTCCAATGCAAGGTGCACACATTCTTAGGAAAGGGGGAATACAGAAAAAAAGCAGATTACTTTTACTTTCCTACTTTAATTATTCTAAGAAATATAGTTCTGTGGATAGTTTGTAACATCTGTGAAATGCTATGTTTATCATCAGTCTCTTAAAAACCTGAGGTTACCTAGAAAAGAATGAGTATAGACAATGAAAGAATGATAAAATAATAAAAGTGAAACTAAAGATGTCTGTGTGAATTCCTGCAGGTGCATAATGTTGAAATTATACAAAGTGGTTTGTTGAAATGAATGGTTTCACTTTTCAAAGTTCCGCTTTCATACTTTTGGTTCTTAATGGAGGACTCAAATTTAAAACAGTTACAGAATACTATATGTGGGTTTATCAGTAAAAAAACATTTGCTGCCTTAAACTGGTAAATGTAAAATATTAGAATAAAACTTCAAGTCCTTCCTTTGTGGGAGATTAGGTTTCATACAAAAATATTTATCATTTCTTTCCAGTTGCACCTGTTTACACTGCAGGACTGCAAACTGTATACACACCAGATTCTTCCAGACCAGCATGTAGACTTTAGTAATAGAAGCAATTTTATTATTTTTTCCTTCAATAGCAGCAATGTCACAAATAGCTCTGACGGTTTAACACTTAAGACAGCACACTGGTAGTACAAAAAAATATATCTTTTTTTACTGCGCACACACACACACACACACACACACACACACACACACACACACACACACACACACACACACACACACACAGTCTCATTTTCTAATTGAAGAGTATCCCCAATTAAGGAAGTAGTTAGTTTGTGGACAGTGTAACTATTTGTGCTAATCTTGATTCTGGTAACAAGAAAGAGAATTTGCAACACTCCAAATGGATGTTGAGTTACAAAAATAACATATTTCCAGTTACAGTTTATGATGTAGGGTGAAGATGTTTATTTTTTCTGTAGGGGAAGTAATCCTTTGTAGTTGTATATCAACTTTTGTTGCAGCCTCAGACATTAACATTTGAGGGATACTCTCCTACACAGACAGCATCTATGCTGACTGAATCTGAAACATCAACAGTTGGGAGATAATCTAAACATTAAGTTCAGAGAAGATTTAATGTCAACAGTTGGAGATAATTTAAATATTAAGGTCTGAGAAGCATTCTAAGATGAAAGCAAGTATTTCTTTGTGCAAAGGTCAGTTAGTCACCAAACAGTGCTTCAACTGCATAATGTTTTGTAAAAGTAATTCAAGTATTTTGGCTGGGATCTCAAATGTAGACATTAGAAAAGATGTGTACATGGCAATTTGTGGCTATAATTATTGAGCAATGGCACTGTACCAAAGCTGTGCTTGTAAGATTAAATACATAGTCACATCCTTCTAGTTTTACAGCACATTAGTCACAGATTTGTAACATTTTATTTCAGTGACCCTTCTCAAAAAAAGTAGTGATCATTTTCACATCTTGCAGATAAGACCCCTTCACTTGGGAACTCGGACTCTCTTTTTAATTAAAAAAATTGGATCAAATCTACATTTGGGCACAAGAAATAGTCTGCAGAAATCACTGAGATCCTCCTTGCTGTTCCATTCCAGGTTACTCAGGCACCTTATGGTTTAGCCCTCATGGGCTGGGTCCAACAGCAGGGAAACCAAGGCATGGGAGAACTGAACAGTGAACACCATGCCTTTGTCTGGTATAGCACCATCCTTCCAGCAGCGGATGGACTTTTCTTTTAGCATATCTACCCAATATTAGTGCACAGTATGCATGCAAACACAGCAATAGATAACACTCTTGCTCATCACTGTGAAATGCTAATCCTTAACTAGACACCCCGAACCTTCTTCCCAGGATTGGTCAGATGACAACAAAGCTACTCTGTGCTGTCCTTCAGCTGACTAGTCAGGGACAGAAGGGTTTTTTTTTTTTATTTATGTTTAACATCTGACATAAAAATACTTACAGCAAAGAAGCTATATTCAAAAAATAAAACACAATTTTGAGACTTCTGTGATTTTCCATGTGCCCCCTTTTATACACTAATGTGAAAAACAAAATACACTGTTCCTACACTAATGATACATATACAATGAATGGTGGACTTCCATATGTGATGTAAATCAATTATCATGGCCATCGTTAAGAGGCAGCTGAATTAAAATGGATTCAGGTACCAAGGCAGCATGATACCCCCCATGTGAGACAGCTGGATGTGGACGCATGGCAGTTTGGCATTATGGCTACATTGACAAATGCCTGTGGACAATTCAATGTGAGGATAGAACAACCCCCTGCACCCTAACCATATGTGGCAGACAAACCCCCCATAGTGTTACACCCTGCACCCTCCCAGAAGCTAACATGTGCCATTGTCAGTAGTGCAAGTGGTTGTCACTGGATGCCAAGGGGGCATGAAAATGGCACTGTGAAATCAGTATACTGTGGGCAGAGCCTTTATTAACACAACAGATAAAGTGATGTGTGTAGTGCTTGGTGTGTACTAGAACCAAATATATTCACAACTTGTAGAAATGTGCTACAGCACATAGGAAATTCTGCACATTACTGTAGTCACACTTATGTTGCAAGATGTGTTTTAGGCAATGCTCCCTTACAACAATAGCCTTCCTACATGGTGTCACAGGCATTTACATCAAAAGTGACTCCCTTCGATTGTCTGTCAGGTTCTGTTCCTGTTGTAGAACAGACAGTAGGTCGGAAAGCTGTACTGTAGGGCATCCAAGTAATACATTCAGTCGATGATGCCATGCCTCCACCTGGTTATTGGTCCGTGGGATGTCCATGTCAGACACATCACACACATTCCAGAACTTCAGAGGGTAGGAAGATGGCAGACATTGTTGTGCTGAACAGCTGGATGCATATTTCCTTGGTCAGCCACACACATAATGATGATCCAGAAATATATCTACAGGCTTAGCACAGTCAGGTAAAGTAGCCACAAAGTCCAGAAATGCAGGGACATCATCATCCACTGGTAGGAATGTCAGTGCAATCAGCTTGCGGATGGCTATTGAAACACGGTGTCCATACCATACATGGCCACAAGGTGGTGATGTTGGATTTGGCACCAAATGATCTGTGCAAAATGGAATAGGCACCCCTTCAGAATACTCTTAGGGAATGCCTTTTGGCTGACACGGATTGCTGCTTTCTCAAAATCAGTCATAATGTACCACGGTGTTAGAGTGCATCCATGATCTGCAGCCATACCCTTAAGTATGTCCCACATATTGTGGCATGCAGACTCTGATTTCCATATCATTAGACAATACACCAGGGGGACAATTCGTGCTGAGGTAGGGGTGCCAATAGATCCATGTAAAGTATACAACTGATGGCAAATATCAGCATGTGTTGGGATGGTGCCATCCTTAAGTATGATGTCTGACCTGCACAAATCCACCAGATTTTGTGCTGTAGTTAGCAGAACCAAGGAATCTTTCCCATCCATATCTGACTGTCTGCGTAAGCTGCCACTATGGAGTGGGTACTGGCTGACATCGATATCTACAAGTGTTGCCGGAGGTGTGGACATAGATGCCTGTGCCCTCTGCTGTACCTTGATGATGCTACAGTTTAGGGTGGCATGGTAAGGCATCCCCTGTAGTACATTGTTATCCGCTGTGCCAAGGACACTCTGCATTACCAGACTAGGCATGTCATTGCTGTTTACTGCCATCTGCCATAGTTCTGCTCACAGCACAGCCACCTGGGCAGTGGTTGGATCTTGTCCATGCTGGTGTGGCAGTGATTTATGCAGTACTCCCCCCTCATCCTGGTGAACACTGATAGCACAGCCCCTCCAGGTCGTTATTCTTTGCTCAACATATGCCCAGTACCATTTGGAGAGGACTTCCCACTCTAAGTGGTACAGGTATCCCTCCACTACTAGCACTGGTTTACCTCATTGGCTGGGCACTGTCCAATATCTGTTGCCAAGCTGACCTGGGCTATACTCGTATACAGACTCCATCATGGCAACACTACTTGTGGTTGGCCTCTCAGCATCCATCACATCCAGTGTAGCAGGGAATTGTACGTTAACATTACTTTGGTATAGGCCACTATCAGATTATGGTTATGCTGCAGTACACCGGCTTGTGTTGTACCCTTCTGAATAGGAGCTGTCCACCACAATGTTCCTTTGTACCAGTATACACACAACCTTGCTCTTACTACCTTTCCTTCTAGGGATTCTCTATGTCCATTTCACTCAGCCATGGAATTGAGAACTGACTGTATTCCTGTAGGTGTCTATCCATCTTGCTTTTTCACCACTGGATCTGCATGTACTGCACAGGTCCCCTTTAACTCCCAGCTATTGAAGCAGACCAACCAGGGTGTGGTGCACAGCCTCAGTTTCAGAGACAGACATTACTAATGGATGTCCCCCTGTGTATCATCCTTTTCTGCCTACACGCCTCTGCATTTGTATGTACCCCATCTGCAACAAACACAGGATGGATTTGGCTACCCCGACGTAACACACATGTTGCTTCAGAAGCATATGATCAGTTGTTGACAGTAAGGTGGGTTTATATTCCTATTTGTCTGATATGTGCTTTCTCTCCCCTACGTGCCAGTGTTCCCTTCTACACTGGTTGCTTTTGTACCATTAGTTAGGTAGTCATTAATTGCCAGGGTTGTCCTGTTTATACCTGTCACAGGTCTATGGGCATGTGTATAAGGGACAGTGCAGCAGTGATAACACTATTTTCTTCAGTCACTTGGTATTACAGGAATATGTCTTACTCAGGATTGCCTGTTGTCTGTATGTATGTATTTCTGTGTTGTGTTTCTGGCTTTCCTTTACTTGTGGATTGCTTGTGGACGACTGTTATAGTTATATAATTAAGTAGTGTACATAACATACATCAATAACTAGTTCAATAGATAGATACATAGATGGATAGGTAATACTGAAGTTAGAAATAATGATAGACAACTGAGTTTCAGATTACTACCCTTCAGAAAAGTCATGCTAATGCGAAACTTGTTATTCTATCAGCTTTCTAAGTTTGTAACAGCAGACTTTGCAATTTGTTCCTCTTTTTGAGCCTTTCTCCTGCTTTTATTTATGGCTTTGTCCAGATGTTTTGTTCTACATGGTGGAGAGGTAAGCACTAGGAAGGCTCTAACAGGACATGTTATTTCCATTCCATTGTGACTGTGCTTGTGCGACTGACAGTGCACATGTATTGGTGTATCTAGCAGCTGCAGCTCCAGCTTCTTTGGCCGTTCACAGCTTGCAACTTCCCACTCTATGCTTTTCCAGCAAGGGTTGTGTGTGTGGATTTCTGTGCTTGTGCTTAGCAGGTATGTTGTTTTTTTTTTTATTTTGTTTAATTGGACCTGTTTACCTTACTTGTGCTGCTGATCGCTTGTCTAGCAAGGTTGCTTCCACTGTCAGGAAAAAACCTGCTTACTTCCATTAGGGATCGTCTCTATGTGGCGGTTTAGCCATCTGTGTGCAATCCCTCCACGTAGCTCTATTTTAGCCACACCGCTCTACAGTCTAGTGGAGCTGTGGCCTTCTACTTTCAGTGTTGTAGCTCACGGGCAATTGTCTTGCAATCTACATGCCGGAAACCAATAAAAACAGCAGTACAATATAAGTTCTTAGGTAACCCTTTGTCTACTCAGTTTAGAATACGATACACAGAAACATCTGGATTTTTTAACATAAATAAGTAATAAATAAAATAAATAAATAAATTACATCAATTATTCTTGACAGAATTTTTGTTTTACTATAACAAATTGTAACTCTTGATTTACTTCAAGGAAGTAAGATTATTTATACAATATTTGTATATTTAGCAACTACAACATGGAGGGGCCTAATCAAACTACCATAAAATAGTGCGTTGTTATGGTTACCCTAAGTCTCATTTTCTGTAGTGTTTACTTGGTGTAATATTTTTAATCTATTTCTTTACCAAAAGTTTTATCTTGTTTGATGGCAGCAAACTGCCAGTGGCAGATAAGCCATCTCAGTTTGTCTGTTTATTTATTTATGTAGTGTTTGATTGTTGGGGGTAGTAATGGTACTTGATTGTTAACTGTAGTGCTGTGAGATTACATACCTAGATTTGGCTGCAATTTAGCCAGCTGAGGGGAAGAATTAAGTAATAGTCTTGCTGGTAGGATTCAAAACACCATCCTCAAAGTAAGCGTTGACTTTCGGTGACAGTGATGAAATGTGTAAATTAGCTTTATCCTGCTTTTATCACTGCTTTTTGACAGGTAAAGAGTTCGCACCTTTGCAGATTCAGTTCAATTATAAAGAACACATTCCACGGCAGTGGTTTTATTTTTTTAGTGTTTATTAGGATATATATAGGTGTTTGGAATTTTGTAAAAGTAGCATAAAAGGTATAACTACAACGGATAAAAACAAGTCTACAATAGCCCAAGACAAATTATGAATACTTTAAAAACCAGTTAACACAGCCTGAGACAATAAACTGTAAAATTTATTCACAAGGTAAGTACTTTCAAGCCTGTAGGGCATTTCATCAGAGCAAAGACATAAAAAATACAAGCATTTAAATACTTAATGGACAAGTGCATGTGATTCCAATACAGGTCTTAATGGGACAACGTCATACAAACCTAGTCCCTTATCAGCTTGCAATTCTAAAATCCATTTTTTTCTCTAAACTTTCAGTTTAGACACAAAATAATGGCCTTTACCTACAGTGTGTATATGCTTTGCTAGTGCATTTGACATCTTCCTTTTTCTAATGACATATATATGTATATATATATATATATATATATATATATATATACACACACACATATATATATATATATATATATATATATATATATATATATATATACATATATATATATATATATATATATATATATATATATAGTTCTAGTAAACATTCTTTCATGGTCTGATTAGTCTTACCAACAGAAACATTTACAGATAGTACATAAAACTAAATATACTAAATCACTACTATTACATTTAGCAAAGAAATTAAACGTATATGCATGGCCATTAACAGGGTGAGTAAATGTAGACATAATGTAAATATTTTGACATAGATTACAGGCTTTACAAGCAAATGTGCCTATTTTATCAGATGCATAATCGAACATAGATCTACCAAAACTAGAACAAAGCCAGCATTTAAGGCAGGAACCATTTTTAAAACAGAATCTAGGTCATTTTCCTAGTAGTTCTTTAAGTCTATCATCAACCATTAATACTGACTATTTTTTTTAATACCATTACAACAAAATTAACATCACCAGAATATGTCAAATTCATGCTAAGATTATTATTATTAGTAGTCTCATCCCTATTAATTCATTCTACTTGATTCATTGGTTCTTTGAAAAATGGCTTAGCAAAATCATGTCTATGTAAAAACACCTTCAATCACTTCATTCATTTTATTCATAGAATACATTATATAAAGCATACCCCCTTGGCTGACCTGGTGCGACTTAGTTTGAATTCTACAGTTCCCTACAAAATGGTATCTACAGGACTGCAATCAGTTTCTCTCAACATTTAAAACAGATTGAACTCGACAGTTCCCAACAAAACAGTGTCTACAGGACTGCAATCAGTTTCTTTCAACCTTTAAACAGATTGAACTCTACAATTCCCTAGAAAACAGTGTCTACAGGACTGCAATCCGTTTCTCAAACATTTAAACAGACTGAACTCTACAGTTCCCTACGAAACGGTGTCTACAGGACTGCAATCAGTTTCTCTCAACATTTAAACAGACTGAACTCTACAGTTCCCTACGAAACGGTGTCTACAGGACTGCAATCAGTTTCTCTCAACATTTAAACAGACTGAACTCTACAGTTCCCTACGAAATGGTGTCTACAGGACTGCAATCAGTTTCTCTCAACATTTAAACAGATTGCACTCTACAGTTCCCTACAAAACGGTGTCTACAGGACTGCAATCAGTTTCTCTCAACATTTAAACAGATTGAACTCGACAGTTATATACAAAACAGTGTATACAGGACTGCAATCAGTTTCACTCAACATTTAAACAGATTGAACTCTACAGTTCCCTACAAAACGGTGTCTACAGGACTGCAATCAGTTTCTTTCAACATTTAAACAGATTGAACTCTACAGTTCCCTACAAAACGGTGTCTACAGGACTGCAATCAGTTTCTCTCAACATTTAAACAGATTGAGCTCTACAGTTCCCTACAAAACGGTGTCTACAGGACTGCAGTCAGTTTCTCTCAAAATTTAAACAGATTGAACTCTACAGTTCCCTACAAAACGGTAACTACAGGACTGCAATCAGTTTCTCTCAACATTTAAACAGATTGAACTCTACAGTTCTCTACAAAACGGTGTCTACAGGACTGCAATCAGTTTCTTTCAACATTTAAACAGATTGAACTCTACAGTTCCCTATAAAACGGTATCTACAGGACTGCAATCAGTTTCTCTCAACATTTTAACAGATTGAACTCTGCAGTTCCCTACAAAACGCTGTCTACAGGAATGCAATCAGTTTCTCTCAACATTTAAACAGATTGAACTCTACAGTTCCCTACAAAATGGTGTCTACAGGACTGCAATCAGTTTCTCTCAACATTTACACAGACTGAACTCTACAGTTCTCTACAAAATGGTGTCTACAGGACTGCAATCAGTTTCTCTCAACATTTAAACAGACTGAAATGTACAGTTCCCTACAAAACGGTGTCTACAGGACTGCAATCAGTTTCTCTCAACATTTAAACTGACTGAACTCTACAGTTCCCAACGAAACGGGGTCTACAGGACGGGCATCAGTTTCTCTCAACATTTAAACAGACTGAACTCTACAGTTCCCTACGAAACGGTGTCTACAGGACTGCAATCAGTTTCTCTCAACATTTAAACAGACTGAACTCTACAGTTCCCTACAAAACGGTGTCTACAGGACTGCAATCAGTTTCTCTCAACATTTAAACAGACTGAACTCTACAGTTCCCTATGAAATGGTGTCTACAGGACTGCAATCAGTTTTTATCAACATTTAAGCAGATTGAACTCTACAGTCCCTACAAAACGGTGTCTACAGGACTGCAATCAGTTTCTCTCAACATTTAAACAGAACTCTACAGTTCCCTACAAAACGGTGTCTACAGGACTGCAATCAGTTTCTCTCAACATTTAAACAGATTGAACTCTACAGTTCCCTACAAAACGGTAACTACAGGACTGCAATCAGTTACTCTCAACATTTAAACAGATTGAACTCTACAGTGCCCTACAAAACGGTGTCTACTAGACTGCAATCAGTTTCTCTCAACATTTAAACAGATTGAATTCTACAGTTCCCTACAAAACGGAGTCTACAGGACTGCAATCAGTTTCTTTCAACATTTAAACATATTGAACTCCACAGTTCCCTACAAAACGGTGTCTACTAGACTGCAATCAGTTTCTCTCAACATTTAAAGAGATTGAACTCTACAGTTCCCTACAAAACGGTGTCTACAGGATTTCAATCAGTTTCTCAAAACATTTAAACAGATTGAACTCTACAGTTCCCTACAAAACGGTGTCTACAGGACTGCAATCAGTTTCTCTCAACATTTAAACAGACTGAACTCTACAGTTCCCTACAAAATGGTGTCTACAGGACTGCAATCAGTTTCTCTCAACATTTAAACAGACTGAACTCTACAGTTCCCTATGAAACAGTGTCTACAGGACTGCAATCAGTTTCTCTCAACATTTAAACAGACTGAACTCTACAGTTCCCTACGAAACGGTGTCTACAGGACTGCAATCAGTTTCTCTCAACATTTAAACAGACTGAACTCTACAGTTCCCTATGAAACGGTGTCTACAGGACTGCAATCAGTTTCTCTCAACATTTAAAAGATTGAACTCTACAGTTCCCTACGAAACGGTGTCTACAGGACTGCAATCAGTTTCTCTCAACATTTAAACAGATTGAACTCTTCAGTTCCCTACAAAACAGTGTCTACAGGACTGCAATCAGTTTCTTTCAACATTGCAAAAGATTGAACTCTTCAGTTCCCTACAAAACAGTGTCCACAGGACTGCAATCAGTTTCTCTCAACATTTAAACAGATTGAACTCTACAGTTCCCTACAAAACGGTGTCTACAGGACTGCAATCAGTTTCTCTCAACATTTAAACAGATTGAACTCTACAGTTCCCTACAAAACGGTGTCTACAGGACTGCAATCAGTTTTTCTCAACATTTAAACAGACTGAACTCTACAGTTCCCTACAAAACGGTGTCTACAGGACTGCAATCAGTTTCTCTCAACATTTAAACAGATTGAACTCTACAGTTCCCTACAAAATGGTGTCTACAGGACTGCAATCAGTTTCTCTCAACATTTAAACAGACTGAACTCTACAGTTCCCTACAAAACGGTGTCTACAGGACTGCAATCAGTTTCTCTCAACATTTAAACAGACTGAACTCTACAGTTCCCTACAAAACAGTGTCTACAGGACTGCAATCAGATTCTTTCAACATTTAAACAGATTGAACTCTACAGTTCCCTACAAAACGGTGTCTACAGGACTGCAATCAGTTTCTCTCAACATTTAAACAGATTGAACTCTACAGTTCCCTACAAAACGGTGTCTACAGGACTGCAATCAGTTTCTCTCAACATTTAAACAGATTGAACTCTACAGTTCCCTACAAACGGTGTCTACAGGACTGCAATCAGTTTCTCTCAACATTTAAACAGACTGAACTCTACAGTTCCCTACAAAACAGTGTCTACAAGACTGCAATCAGTTTCTCTCAACATTTAAACAGACTGAACTCTACAGTTCCCTACAAAACGGTGTCTACAGGACTGCAATCAGTTTCTCTCAACATTTAAACAGACTGAACTCTACAGTTCCCTACAAAACGGTGTCTACAAGACTGCAATCAGTTTCTCTCAACATTTAAACAGATTGAACTCTACAGTTCCCTACAAACGGTGTCTACAGGACTGCAATCAGTTTCTCTCAACATTTAAACAGACTGAACTCTACAGTTCCCTACAAACGGTGTCTACAGGACTGCAATCAGTTTCTCTCAACATTTAAACAGATTGAACTCTACAGTTCCCTACAAATGGTGTCTACAGGACTGCAATCAGTTTCTCTCAACATTTAAACAGATTGAACTCTACAGTTCCCTACAAAATGGTGTCTACAGGACTGCAATCAGTTTCTCTCAACATTTAAACAGATTGAACTCTACAGTTCACTATGAAACGGTGTCTACAGGATGGCAATCAATTTTTCTCAACATTTAAACAGATTGAACTTTACAGTACCCTACATTACGGTGTCTACAGGACTGCAATCAGTTTCTCTCAACATTTAAACAGATTGAACTCTACAGTTCCCTACAAAACGTTGTCTACAGGACTGCAATCAGTTTCTCTCAACATTTAAACAGATTGAACTCTACAGTTTCTTACAAAACAGTGTCTACAGGACTGCAATCAATTTCTCTCAACATTTAAACAGATTGAACTCTACAGTTCCCTACAAAACAGTGTCTACAGGACTGCAATCAGTTTCTCTCAACATTTAAACAGATTGAACTCTACAGTTCCCTACAAAACGGTGTCTACAGGACTGCAATCAGTTTCTCTCAACATTTAAACAGATTGAACTCTACAGTTCCCTGCAAAATGGTGTCTACAGGACTGCAATCAGTTTCTCTCAACATTTAAACAGATTGAACTCTACAGTTCCCTACAAAACAGTGTCCACAGGACTGCAACCAGTTTCACTCTACATTTAAACAGATTGAACTTTCCAGTGCCCTACAAAATGGTGTCTACAGGACTGCAATCAGTTTCTCTCAACATTTAAACAGATTGAACTCTACAGTTCCCTACAAAACGGTGTCTACAGGACTGCAATCAGTTTCTCTCAACATTTAAACAGATTGAACTCTACAGTTCCCTACAAAACTGTGTCTACAGGACTGCAATCAGTTTCTCTCAACATTTAAACAGATTGAACTCTACAGTTATATACAAAACGGTGTCTACAGGACTGCAATCAGTTTCTTTCAACATTTAAACAGATTGAACTCTACAGTTCCCTACAAAACAGTGTCTACAGGACTGCAATCAGTTTCTCTCAACATTTAAACAGATTGAACTCTACAGTTCCCTACAAAATGGTGTCTACAAGACTGCAATCAGTTTCTCTCAACATTTAAACAGATTGAACTCTACAGTTCCCTACAAAACGGTGTCTACAGGACTGCAATCAGTTTCTCTCAACATTTAAACAGACTGAACTCTACAGTTCCCTACAAAACGGTGTCTACAGGACTGCAATCAGTTTCTCTCAACATTTAAACAGACTGAACTCTACAGTTCCCTACAAAACGGTGTCTACAGGACTGCAATCAGTTTCTCTCAACATTTAAACAGACTGAACTCTACAGTTCCCTACAAAACAGTGTCTACAGGACTGCAATCAGTTTCTCTCAACATTTAAACAGACTGAACTCTACAGTTCCCTACAAAACGGTGTCTACAGGACTGCAATCAGTTTCTCTCAACATTTAAACAGACTGAACTCTACAGTTCCCTATGAAACAGTGTCTACAGGACTGCAATCAGTTTCTCTCAACATTTAAACAGATTGCACTCTACAGTTCCCTACAAAACGGTGTCTACAGGACTGCAATCAGTTTCTCTCAACATTTAAACAGATTGAACTCTACAGTTATATACAAAACGGTGTCTACAGGACTGCAATCAGTTTCCTTCAACATTTAAACAGATTGAACTCTACAGTCCCTACAAAACGGTGTCTACAGGACTGCAATCAGTTTCTCTCAACATTTAAACAGATTGAACTCTACAGTTCCCTACAAAACGGTGTCTACAGGACGGCAATCAGTTTCTCTCAACATTTAAACAGATTAAACTCTACAGTTCCCTACAAAACGGTAACTACAGGACTGCAATCAGTTACTCTCAACATCTAAACAGATTGAACTCTCCAGTGCCCTATAAAACGGTTTCTACTAGACTGCAATCAGTTTCTCTCAACATTTAAACAGATTGAATTCTACAGTTCCCTACAAAATGGAGACTACAGGACTGCAATCAGTTTCTTTCAACATTTAAACAGATTGAACTCTACAGTTCCCTACAAAACGGTGTCTACAGGACTGCAATCAGTTTCTCTCAACATTTAAACAGACTGAACTCTACAGTTCCTGACAAAACGGTGTCTACAGGACTGCAATCAGTTTCTCTCAACATTTAAACAGACTGAACTTTACAGTTCCCTACGAAACGGTGTCTACAGGATTGCAATCAGTTTCTCTCAACATTTAAACAGACTGAACTCTACAGTTCCCTATGAAACGGTGTCTACAGGACTGCAATCAGATTCTTTCAACATTTAAAAAGATTGAACTCTGCAGTTCCCTACGAAACGGTGTCTACAGGACTGCAATCAGTTTCTCTCAACATTTAAACAGATTGAACTCTACAGTTCCCTACAAAACGGTGTCTACAGGACTGCAATCAGTTTCTCTCAACATTTGAGCAGACTGAACTCTGCAGTTCCCTACAAAACGGTGTCTACAGGACTGCAATCAGTTTCTCTCAACATTTAAACAGACTGAACTCTACAGTTCCCTAGAAAACGGTGTCTACAGGACTGCAATCAGTTTCTCTCAACATTTAAACAGACTGAACTCTACAGTTCCCTAGAAAACGGTGTCTACAGGACTGCAATCAGTTTCTCTCAACATTTAAACAGACTGAACTCTACAGTTCCCTACAAAACGGTGTCTACAGGACTGTAATCAGTTTCTCTCAACATTTAAACAGACTGAACTCTACAGTTCCCTACAAAATGGTGTCTACAGGACTGCAATCAGTTTCCCTCAACAATTAAACAGATTG
>NC_056734.1:802290516-802323016 GCF_019279795.1 Protopterus annectens
AGTCTCCATTTTCAGATTGTACCTAGAGGCATGCGGGTGTTGTGCATGCCCACCTATGGTGACAGCCATCCAGAGTTATTAAAACAATGGCAACAGTTGAACCTTGATTTGAGCAGCCAGTACATAAGACTTATAATTAGTTATTTCACACCGATTGAAAATGAGCTCAAAACCAAAATAGAGACTCTGCACAGTGAGCGTTTCAAGGGTGAGATTTATGAGAGGAAGATTGACTATATGTATACGCAAATAATGGCCTACAGTGATAAACTACAACAGACCAAGCATAAGAAATTAGAGAGAGACTATCATGATTTCTTATCTGGTAATGTCTTTGTATGGCCGAGAATTAATTCTCAACGTAATGACCACACACACGGTTCCAGTCATCCCCCAGATACTGTTAATGAATTACCAACTTTTACAGCAACTGTACCTTTAAATTCTACAGGAGAAGGGACAGAACGTTTGACTGCTATTGACGTTACATCAGTGAAACATGGTCAAACAATGGGAAGTTCGCAATTATTGGACACTCCTCCTCCTAATCAACAAGCCATGGAGGAACAGCTTGTCTCAAACAAACTTGGCGCCAAACCTAAGAAAGTACTAGGGAACTATAATAATGTTTTTTTTACAATTACCAATGCAGTATCGTATCAGACAGCAAGCAAGATCCAGCAGCAGAGGGAGACACAAGAGGAAGCTCTCCGGAGAATCCGTGGAGGTAAGGAGAAGGAGCAGGAATTGAGTATGCTTATTTTTAACCTCTCGAGTCACACGCTTACCTCCAGTGAAGTGACTCTTTTGAACAGAGGACTTTCTTTTATCCCTGCACAAGCCAGTAACCTTGTTGAAGTACTAACTGATTTACGTCTCTTTGCCCGGAATTTATCCTTGAAACTACTGTTTGATAAGACAGGAGAGACTGACAGAGAGAGATGATTTATATGTAAAAGTTCTTTTTCGCCAGTTCTACCTCATAAGGTGGACTGTTTTGTGTCTGTGTGTGAATGAGAGTTTTTTCAATATTTTTCCAATGTTGCTCTGAGTAGAGTATATCATAATTTGAATATTGATGAAAGGCACTCTCTTCATGAACTATCTTGTAACGCTAATATAATCATACAGTCAGCTGATAAAGGTGGAGGGGTAGTGGTTTTAGATACCCTTATGTATAATGGAATGATGCTGGATATGTTGAAAGATGATGATACATATAGAATAATATCACAGCATATGGTTGACAGCATCATAAGAAATGTTCATGACTCATTATATGATCTTTTAATGTGTGGACAGTTCAATAGAGAGCTCTATGATTACCTCTTGATCGAGTTTCCTAAGATACCACTGATTAAGGGCCTTCCTAAAATACACAAGGATACCATCCCTCCACCTCTACGACCAACAGTGTCTGGGGCTGGATGGGTTACCGAACACATCTCACATTATTTAGAATCAGTTCTAGGGCCTTTAGCCAGGAGTGTTCCCACAATCTTGAAAGACACATATCAGTTATTGAATGACTTAGATAGTTTAGTGAACAATCAAAATCTGTCTTCATCTGTCATTCTAGTTTCTCTTGATGTTAAGAGCCTATTCACTATTATCCCCAATGATTATGGGATAGAGGCTATAAGAGAGAGCCTACTTGTTTTAGGTACCCTCGACAGTAACACACAGCTGGTTATTTGCACTCTTCTTGACTTAGTTTTGAATAACAATGTGTTCATGTACCATAATGATATTTATGCGCAAACATGGGGTGTAGCTATGGGCACCCCATGTGCTAATTCATATGCGAACTTGGTTATGCATTATTGGGAGCATACACATTTGTTTAATAGCGCCTTTTTCCAACATGTTTTACTTTATAGACATTTTGTAGACAATGTTCTGATTGTTTGGGAAGGTAGCCAAGATTTGTTATATGATATGGTTAGTTATTTAGAATCTACCACAGATTTTTTAAGGTTCACTATAGAAGTGTCTCAATATCAGTTGCACTTTCTTGACATAACAATTTCTAAAGGTTCAGGAGGTTCCCTTTCTACTAATCTCCATAGGAAACCTTGTTGGAGGAATGCTATATTGCATTTTAATAGCATGCACCCACGTTCGGTATGTCCGAACATTGTCAAGAGCCAGTTTAAAAGAATCTCTAGACTATGTATGAGTCCCCATGATAGAAAGTTACATCTAGATTACATGGAAGGATTGTTTCATGATAGAGGTTATACGACATCTACACTACGTGGCTTGGGTTGTTCAGTATCGGCCACCACAGCCAGCGATGTGGAACATCTTGATTTTTTAGAGCCATCTGATGCAAGGTCTATTTATACTACACATCATAGACATAATAGGGTATTTTTTACTATGAGATATACAAGTGATATTAGATTCACCACTGACATTATAAAAAAGAATTGGGGCATATTACTTACAGACAATAAGTGTTCCCAACTATTAGGAACGATGCCTTCTTTCAGGTATAGGAATAGCAAAAAATTTGAAGAGATTATTATGTGTTGACAAAACTAATTTTTCTATTAGTAGTATAGATAGGCAAACACTAAGGCACAATACTTTCCCATGCAATAAATGTAACGTGTAAATATATAAATGGTGAAGGTTGCTTTTATCACCTTCATTTTAGTTATATCTTTAAACCGCATTTTTATGCCACTTGTGATAGTACTAATCTCATATATTTGGCTACCTGCATGGCATGTACAGCTTTTTATGTAGGTATGACGTCCTGCAGGTTGAGAGACAGAATGTATAACCATATATATGACATTAGGAAGATGAACACATGTAATGCTTTGGTTAAACATGTAGCCATGTGTCCTGATCATAGTTTCACTTTTAGGGTTTTACAAATTATAGATATAAATAATAGAGGAGGTGATGCAATGAATAACTTAGAAATGATTGAATTGAGATGGATCTTAAGGTTGAAAGCCCATCTCGAGCCTGGCTTGAATCAATCTGTTAGCATCAAGCCTGTTCTAATAGCACGTGAACATTGATTAGCATAGACCAAATGGTTCTACCGGTCTATGTTTTTATCTATTAGTTTCTAAAACATTTATTATTTTATTATTTTACACATCTATTGTTATATACCTCTACGTTACATAGTACAAATATGAAGTGACTGTTTATTAATCTATTAATATATTTGTATTTTACTTTTTATGTCAACATAATATAGATTGTGTTGCTATTTGTTTCAAGCATTGAATTTTTATTTTGTGCTATAAGGGTTAATTCAAACTTCTAACCATTATTTTAATTGTTTAATTATATTGTTTCTGATTGCCAATTATGCAATTTGATAGTTTTTGGGATTCGTATAAAAATGCTTCAGTTGAAAGTTTTAGTTAAGCCTGATGAAGCATGTTTTTGGATACGCGTGAAAGCACTTGTTATTCCAGTTTTTTAATAAATAGACCTTGTTTTTACATCGTGGTGGTTTCTACCTGGCTTATTTTTCTTTTATATATATATATATATATATATATATATATATATATATATATATGGGTACACTACAACCCAAAAAGCTGATACGGCTTATCAAAGATTGGCTGATTACACATACCTGTTTTTCTTTCTCAAAAATGTTTTTATTCATTTTAGAACACGTTCTCTTTTATACAAATATATTTCACAAGATGAATAAACTCAACTTTAAAGGCAGGAGTAGATTGGGATTTCAAATTTTTAGCAACAATTTTCCTTGCTATGAAGAAGATTGACCACAGTAAAAATATTTGATTTTTAGAAATTACTTCAGGAGCATTGAAAATAATAAGGGAGTCATAGATTATACTGTTATCATTCCACAGAGCTTTACAAAGGTATTCAAAGTCTAACCAAAATGGGGAGTTTGTTTTATAGTTAAAGTTAACAGTCATATGTATCCAGTCAGCATCAAGATATCCACATTGCCAGCATTAAATTTAATCTTTTTTGTACATTATTGTTGGTCTGTGTGGGGTGAAAAAGCATCTATTTAAGAACTTCCATGTTTATACACACCTGAACAAGGAAGATGTGGATTCCTTCACTGACTGCAAAGTTTTTTTTTTTATGTTTTCCTGGGAATGCTTATTTATTAACTTTATGTGAATGATTCCAAAAAGAAACATCTGTCTTGCTAAAATCATTTCTGATAACTTTATAAATAACAGATATGTATGAAGTATTCTTGGGTGAGCTATTAATAATTGTAGAGATAAAATCTAAGATTTTTAAGGTGCTCTTATTATATGCCTCTAGTGAGGGTATGAGCTCAGCATGTATAAAATCTTTGCAAGTTTGAATGTCCAGCCAATTGCAATTTAGCAAACTATATATGCCAATCAAATAGTCTGTAGAACTTATTTTATTAGCTGAGAGAAACTGATTCCAATAAAACAGGTCAACCTTCTTAAAATCCAACATTTTCTGAGTTTCAAAAGATACCAAGCATTCATTTATAAAAGCAATAGGAAAAATAATTATTAATAAATTCTTAAATAATTGATTAGAAAACATAAGCCTGTTAAACAGCAGCAATATTTGGTTTGTAAGAGGTGTAAGAACAAGGTTCAACCTTTCATTTTGAATATATATTTTTAAAATCCATATAAAGATGTTTCTATGTATTTGAATGTGTGGTTCAAGCAATGTCTTATTATTACTAAGAAGTAAGCTTTCATGAATTAATTTCCAATATGATGTACAAGAAGTATTATTCCAAATCAACACTATGTTAGTAAATGCAGAATTTAAATAAAAATCAATATTTGGAAACCCCATATCTCCTTTGTTTCAGCTTGTGGTGTGCCAGAGAAGAGAGATTATTTTTTTTTTTTTTGTTGTTTGTTTTTTTGGGGGTACCAAAGGAAGTTAAGCAATATGTTATTTATTTTCTTTTTAATTTGGATAGATAGGTGAATTATTAAAGCTTGGCTAATGAATAAGATTTTAGGTAACAATATAATTTTGATTAGGTTTAGTCTGTCTTCAAATGTGAAGAACAGTCTGTTCCAACTATCAATTAAACTTGTAATTGAGTTTATAAGTTGTTAGTAATTAGATGTGAGTGATTTTTATAATTAGATTCAATAGTGACACCTAAAGATTTAATATGTGTACCCTCCCAGTTTATATCTCTTTTTCATCTAAGTTTCCTAGTAAAATTTTTATTTACTAAAAGTGTCTGAGTCTTGAGATTGAATTTTAGTCCAGACATGTTTGCAAAGAACTCTAGATTATGTAATAGGTGATCTATTGAATTTTCAATATCACTAGATGTTATTAGTAGATCATCAGCAAACAGTTGTATCTTGGGAGATAATTTGTCTGATACTTTATATCGTTTAATGCTGTCATTGTTCCTAACAAAATTTGCAAGATGCTCAATAGCCAGGTCAAACAGTAATGGGGAGAGGGGGCACCCCTGTTTAGTATACCTCTTAATATTTCAAATGGGCTAGATGAATAAGATCCAATTTTTACTTAGGATATGGACTTTTCATATGATTTTTTTAATTAATCCTACAAAGTGTGAGGTGAAATTGTATTTCAGCAGAGCATTAAAAAGATATGGCCAACATAGTGATCAAAGGCTTTATTTATGTCAAGGCTTAAAACAGGGAGCTCATTTTTTGTTTGCCAAGTCTATTAAGGAAAGTAATCTAATTACATTGCCTTACACTGTCTTGTGCCTTTCTGTTTTTGATAAAACCAGTTTGGTCTTCATTAATTAATTCTGGAAGAATATTATTTAATCTGTCTGTTAAGATAGACATGAATGTCTTGTAATGAATGTTAAGCAAAAATATTGGTCTGTATGATTTGCAAAGGTTGGATTCTTTATCGGGTTTTATGATGGGAGAAATTATAGAATGTTTCCATGAGGGATGGATGTTTGCTGTAGTTTTAACTTCTTGAAATGCATTGAGTAAGATTTTCAAGATATTATGAGATAAAAGTTTATAAAATTCCGGAATTAAACCATCCATCCCTGGTGCCTTGTTTATCTTAAGATTTTTTATTTGTTCCTTTAATTCTTTGAAAGGAAAAGGTTTATCTATCTTATTAATGTTGTGCTTAGATAACTTCTTTTGAACATTGTTTGCAAGAAAGTTGTCTATACTTTTATCGAATGTAGATGAATTATTATTGATATTCTCATGTTGTTGTTGTTGTGTCTTTCGGCTTTTTCCCGGTTAGGGGTCACCACAGTGAAACTCCGGTCCGCTAATGATTGGTAGTTGATTTTTACGTGCTGAGTTACCAGCCCTGATGCACAACCTTCAACGAAGGTACGCCCATACATGCATGTCTCCACGCAGAAGACAATTTTTTAAAAAACATAATATGTTTTTTAAATCTGTAATTTTAATAGTCTGATTATTTCTAGTGTATATAATTTCTTTTGTATGACTCCTTTCATTTAAATGTGTGGATCTATTGCAATCCTCTGTAGACTCAAGGTTAATTGAGTAAGATTGTAATCTGATTTCTTCCATATTTATTGACATTTTATGCTGCATGATATCCTGATATTCCTTGTTCAGTTTACATATGTCAGTTAATGCATATTTGTCATTTGTTATAAATTTTAGTTTTAGTTTATCAATTTCATGTTGTATGTCTACTAGTTTTTTATGCCATTCTTTTCTTTTGTTCATATAACAACTTTTGACTTTACCATGTAAGACTACCTTTAAAATGTCCCATAGGATAATATCTGAAACCTCTCCATTATTATTGACATCCAAGTAAAGATTTCTTTCATTTAGAAACCATTCTTTAAATCCTTGTAGTGTCACTAAATAAACAGGTAGTCCTTGACAGAAGTTTAAAGATCAGTATTAAGTGTTACATTGAAGGTGACAGCATTGTGGTAAGACATAGGGCATGATATCAGCACTAGATTATCAATTTTGGACAGTAAGGAACTGGTTAATAAGACTTTGTCTATGTTGGTCTGTGTGCCAAATCCAAAAGAATAGTGAGAATATTTCAGGGAAGATAATATTTTATGCAAGCAATGTCAATTAGGTTTCTACCTTTTATATAGCTGTTCAAGTGATTGGCGACAGGGGACATCTTGAAGGGCTTAGAGCATGTAGTATCAGTGGAGGACAAGATACAATTAAAATCACCAGCTAATAGTAGCTCACCATTAGACTTTAATGTTATGGTGTCTAAATGTTTTTTTCACAATTTTAGTCCCAATACCTGGTATCTATTAGGTGTTTGTGAAAGTATGCATATTTTTATCTAATTTTAGTATAACTAAAGCAAGCATACCATCATTGCTTGAGTATGAGTCAAATATTTCTGGAATTCTAACTGATTTTCTGTGTAAAATTAGGACACCTTTTCTCTTATGGTTGAAGTGTGAACTAATTAAAATTTTATAATCTTTAAAAGTTAATTTGTTTAGGTCTTTTGTTAACAAATGTGATTCCTGAATGAATGCAAAATTTGCTTTATGTAGCATTAAATATTTGTTGACACTGCTCCTTTTCATAGGGTTGCTCAACTTATTGACATTTATAGATAAAATGTTAACTGGGTACTTATGTATTATCGCAACCAGATTTTCGCAATAATAGCGCTTGCTTCCCAATGCGGAAATGTAAAAAGAAATGTATGCAAAATCACACTGACAATGTCAACTTCATCTAAAAACATTGTTTAGGTAGCAAAAACATTGTAAATTTAAAGGAATGAGAGCTTCTTTCAAGCTATGCTGTTTTCCAACATCTTGTCACTGTAAATATATTTTACACAGCCGCTATGTGTAATACACATTCCATATCCCAGCCACGAGCCTGTAAATGTTGTCAAAGTTATACTTCAGATTAGTAAAGACGATCTATGTAGATATTCAGTGGTAGTGAACTAACCCCAAAAAACAACCTTTATAAATACAATGCGTTTGTGGGATCTACCTAAGACAGAAAAGGAGTCAATAGCACTTTTCCAGCAATATGGCATTATATCAACAAGTAAAGAAAGCTGTTCCAGACATTCAATGACATTATACTATGGGAAGCAGATTTTTTGGAAATGCAGTACAGAAAAATGTTACCAACATGTAGGAGTTCGAGTGAGTAATTTCTTTGAAGGAAGTAGAATTAATTTTACTACCACTGTCCACTTCATTTATTGTTGGGCAAAGCAGATGCCATCTATAAGTTTCTGTCAGGAAGAACTGGACATGGCTGACAAGACAGTCATAGACTGGAGTAACTATTTACATGATGTCTGTGTCTTAGAAATGGAGAAAAAGGACAAGAAATAAATCAGAGGGCCAGGGTGTATTGTGGAAATAGACGAGACTCTTTTTACTAGACGTAAAAGTAATGCTGGCCGTATTCTCCCTCAAAAGTGGGTATTTGGAGGGATACGTAGGGAGACAAGAGAGACTTTTCTTGTAAAAGTTCCTGATAGAACAGCCACAACATTATTCAATAAAATCAAAGAATACATTAAACAGGGCACTACTATTTATTCAGATTCATGGCGGGCATATCAAACTCAACAACTAGAAGAAGCTGGTTTCAGTCATGAAAAAGTAAACCATAGCTACAACTTTGTAGATCCAAACACAGGAGTGCATACACAACACATAGAGAGAATGTGGGGATCTGTTAAGTGGAGAAACAAAAAACAGAGGCACTGCAAGACACCATTTGGACTCCTACCTAATTGAATATATCTGGCACGAAACACAGCTTGCACTAAAGAAAGACTTATTTGATGCAATCTTGACAGCAATAGCAGACAATTTCTCTCCATACAAAAAGTGTAACCCAGCAAGTGAACCATCTACAAGTATGCTTCCTTAATCAGCAATAAAATATTTACAGATATGTTGCTCAAAAACATCTGGAAGATATCCACATAAATACTATGCAAAACATCCACAAAACATTGCAACAATAACTGCTATCCCCCACAAAAAAAATCAGTTTCTGTCAAATGCTACAAGAATGCTCTTCGTAACTTTAGCCTCCATCGTCAAGACCTTCATCTCTGTTTGATTGTTTAGATTGCTATTACCTTTAACTTCAATTATTTCCTACAGTATGTCAAATAAAACTAGTTATTTACCAAAAAAATGTGTTGCTCCAGATTTCTTCTTCTCAGGAAAAGGTTTAGTATCCAATTTCGTAGTAATCCATCACGCAGTAAAAACAAATGAGCATTTCCCACGCATCCTCAATTCACTTCTGCACTAAGACAGCAGTACAATCAATTTTGATGTACGCAAAGCAAGTTTCACATTTCTGCATTAATTTACGCTACTAATTTGGGAAAAACTATGTTGTACCCAAAGAAAACATCAAATTCTGTATTACTTTTAGTCCCACAATCCGTTTTGGGCCAACAAACGTATTACCGCAACCGCGAAAATCTGGTTGCGATAATATGTAAGTACTGTTAACTGTTGCCATTTGAGAGAGATTGCCATTGTAAGTAAAATGGAAACATGTTTTCTTTGATTCATTATGACAATTACTATTTTTAAAACTGTTATGGACAATTTTGAAAACAATAAAACTGTACATTTTAACAACCTTCTGCATGGATAAACTAAATCCAGGCTTACTATATTTCTCATAGAAGCCACAAGCTAACCCTCTCATGACATCTAGTAAGAATTCCTAGCTACTGCAGGTTAATAGCAAGCCAAAGGGAAACTGCATGTATATTAAAAACATAAAAAGGGAAAATAATCCATTTAGTATGCTGTGTATGCATAAACTAAAACATGAACCTCTACACAATATCCTGAATTTTTTTATCTAGACAGACTAAATGAGGCAAACTGATTAAACCTAATGACTATTTGTTACAAAATAATTAAATCTAATAACTATTTTTTACTATGAACAAATACAGATCCACAATGTCATTAAAGCAGAGGAAAAAATGCATTTAAAAACTGTCACTATCAGAAACATATTATTTATATTTCTTGTTTAAATATAAATGTAATTCAGATTAAATAAATTACTATTTGTAATAAAACAGATACTTATAAGACTTTTTAGGTAAAAATAATTATTAAATGAATGAAAACACAGTTCAGTCGATCATTTTTGAATCCACTTGGCTGTTAGACTTCAGTAAGGATAAACAGGTTCAAAGGTCATGCCTACTTCCTGAAAGATGTTGCAGATTGTTCCTCATGAGTATGGGAGCTAACTGAAGCTATTAGAAGCTCAAGCATGTCACAAAATTTGTCAAAGCCCATCAAAAAAGAAAGTAGGTGGGAATTTTATAATAAAGTGAAGCTTTTAAGCATGACAATGTTTGTGGATGTTAATGCAAGCCACGAGCAATGTAAAAAAGCCAGTTTAGAAGTGTTAACTTGTAAAATGGTGAATATTTAAAGTAAAGACTCCAAATTAGCAACCATACACAATTATTAGATATATTAGCTAAATGGAGCACATTGCAAGAGTTCCGTTAAGTATAGCAAATGTACATGCAATAATAAAATGTCACCACTTTATTATTTTTTAAATACTTAAAAGTAACACAGTAAGCATTTCTCTCTCTATAATGTTTAAATGCTATGATACTAGGACTGAGACAGAAAGGGAAGGCACATACATGAAGAAATAAATATGGGATATAAAATAAATATATAAATATATGAAATGTATGTGTGATTTTATACTATTTCACTAATGATATATAAAAGAAATATATAAATATATGAAATGTATGTGTGATTTTATACCATTTCACTGATATATATATATATATATATATATATATATATATATATATAAATATAATATATATATATATATATATTTGAGAAAGGTATAAAATAGTAGATTGTAGTTGGATAAGGTTTTTAATCTACTTGAATTATTTGAGTACCATGTATTATTTATAAAATTAGCATTATTGTGGAAAAGATAATAATAAAACAAAATACATTACCTTCTGTGTGTCATTCCATATTATGTAAAGGGGAGAAAACAAAAACATACATGAAATGTGAAGTTATGTATGTTCATTTGTCTCTAGGTTTCTTTTTTCTTTAATTGTCCATTGATTTTTGAAGCTTGTCTTTTTTTTTTAAGTTCATTAAAGAATCCAAGGGTTCAGGTTGACTTAAAAGGTTCTTTTTTTGAACAAATATGGATACTTCTTTGAGAGAGTCAAAACTTGTCTTTCCTTCTGGCAGGGATAGTCTTATTCTTGCAGGAAATATGGTTTGTGTTTTGATTCCTTCCTTTTTTCATGATTTTATTAAAGAGACACATGCCTTTTTTTGGACATTACAAGGGATGAAAAGTCATTGTCAAACCTAATGATATGGTCACTAATTTGTAATGGTAATGGAGCAAGGGACCAAGTAGTTCTTAAAACAAGGTCTTTGTCTTGAGTGGAAATCAATTTTACAATAATAGATCTTGGACAGCTGTTTTTACTGGATGCAGAAATTGTGAATATAACTGTGTGCCATTTCTACCCCAAAGGATAGTGCTTCAGGTAGGTTTAGGATTTTAGGAATCCAGGAAGATGTCAGGAAATTAATCATATTGTCGCCCTCCAAGATACCATATATTCTTATATTGTTTCTCCTGGTTCTGTTCTCAATGTTGTCTATCTTCTCAATGAGTCTGGAGTTTTCTAAAAAAATTAAGTGTATGTTTTTCTCTCTCTGTTAACCTGCAGTCTATATCTGTTACAGAATCTTCCAATAAAACAATCTGGGCAGTTTGTTGTTTAAGGACATCATTTAATAAGGTTATTTGTTTGGTGGTATCTTATTTTATACTGTCCACTTTTAAATTTGTCTGTTTTACTCACCAAGACTTGAACTGTAGTAAGGATTGCCTGTATTTCTTTCTTCACTGGAATTTCCTGCTAAGAGAACTTGGAGCTGCTCATCTTCCTTTGTGAATGTGGTTTTAATGTCCCTTTTATTGGAAAGTTTGACAGGAAAATACAAAAATTTTAGTTGAAAAATTACACCACACTAGCTTACAACTTCCAGAATCTAATTTTAATAATTTCAGGTCTTTGTTAGTGAAATGAAATAAAAGTTCCTGTCAGAAAAAAAATGAAGACTGCAGAGCTCGAGAATACTGTTGCTTTCAGCTTGCCATCCAAGCCATGCCCCCTGCACATACCTGTTTTTTTTTTCAGTACAAGATCCCAGTACAGTGAGGATCAGGGAATTTGCCCTTTCCATATATATAATTAGCCAGGAGTGTGAGGGGTGAGGAGGTCCCCCCCCCCGCAAACAAAAATAGATTTTTTTTTAATCTTTTCAATTCGAAGTAGAGTCTATTTGAATCTTTGTGACTTGAGCAATTTTATTTATCATAGACCCGTGTGTGTGTGTGTGTGTGTGTGTGTGTGTGTGTGTGTGTGTGTGTGTGTGTGTGTGTGTGTGTGTGTGTGCATACACATGCATCTGCATGTGGGTATATACATAGCAGAATGAGCTTGCAGTAATAACCCCACTAGCACTGACATACAAATGACAGTTAGAATTTGAATGCATCTCTAAATCAACCAACAGATCTAAATGCCACTAGACACTTTATGCTACCACACTTTTGTTTTTGTTCGTCTGCAGTATGAAGTGTATTGACAGATTCCAAAGCTGTTAGCAACTGGTCCAAGTCTTTGCTAACTACCTTGTTTGTAGCAGCAGGAGCCTTGCTGATAGCAAGGTCGATGCTTATGAACATGACACTTTGTTATAACAAAGCTTTCTTCCCAATTTCAGAGTGCAATCCCAACAGTCTACATTCTTGCATGATTTTAGAAGTTTTTGCTAATATTCTAAAGGCTTGTTGTCAGAACCAATGTAAAACTAATAAATGCCTTAAATATTTTAAAAGGCTTACAAATAAGGAAGACTTATGTGGCACACAGCAAAGAACAAAGCAGAGAACTATAAAGGATGTGCATTTAAAGTAAAGACAGGATAGGAGATCTAAGTTACATGTACTACAGTACATAGCTGGAGATTGTACTATGAAGCAAGGAAAAAGTCATGCTTTTGGTACAACTTAGCATACCAGAACAGCCTTCAGAAATATAAAAATAATATATTAAGAAATCTATTTGTCAAAAGTGCAGAAAGGTTTGCTAACTTACTGTTGTCAATATGCTTGATGACAGAAATATGCAAAAACTTTATTTTATGAGAAATAAAGCAAGAAGTGAAGCAAGTGAACTTTTGAGGTTGATACTGGGAACACTGTCACTTTTACACATGAACTGAAATTCAGAGACATGAATAGTACTGTATTGGAAACCATCATTATAATCAAACACCTTTTTTCCACCATTTTTCTATGTTTAGGGGTGTTGCATCAACTGTCAGCCATCTCATTCATCTCTTGTACCCTACCATCATTTACAGACATGCCTAACTGTTACAGGTCTTCTTTCGCACAATCCATCCAACTCCTTCTTGGATTACCTTGTTGACTCTTGCATTCTTCCTGTCTATCCAAGATCTTCTTCACCACATTGTCTTCTGCTTTCCTGCACATGTGCCCAAACTACTGTAATTAGTTCTCTTTGACTAGACCTAATTGGGCTTCTCCTCATTTCTTTCCCACAGAGTACATCCTTCCACCCATCTCAGGTACTTCATCTCCATTACCTCTTGGTTCCTCATCTGCTCTACCTTCACTGCCCAGGTCTCTCTGCCATACAGTAGTTCTGGCTGCACTACTGTTTTCTACACATTATTTTTCAGCTTCTTTGGCATTCTTCTGCCACAAAACTAAACATCATGCACCCAGGCCAGCTGGCTGCAGCCCCTCTGATTCTAACTTTGGCCTCCTCATTTAGACTTCCCTTCCCCTTGACCATCCCTCCCTGATACTTGAAGCAGTTAAGCTGTTCCTCTACTTTTCCTTCTATCTCAGTTTTCTTCCTCCTCTGATTTCCAGTATTTGCTGCTGTTACAACTGTCTTGTCTGTACGCTGTTTCATCCCATGTGCCTTCAGTTTTACATTCCATTCCCCTATCATTTGCTGAAGCTCTCGTTCAGAGTCTGCCTGTATGCCACATTGTCAGCATACAGTAGATTTGTTGATCAGTCCCCTTCATCCTGTTTGCTAACATAGTCCATGACCAGTATGAATAGTAGTGAGTTCAGATCTGAAACCTAATGCTCACCCACTATGTGTGAGTCTCAACATTCTTTGTACTTGTGCAATTTGGTCCTTGCACTCATTATACCAATGTTTCTAGAACTTTGTCACAGGACTGCACAGCTCAGTTTTCTTGGGACCTTTTCATATGCTTTCTTGAACTCTAGGAATGTCTATTTGGACTTTCTCCTCATTTCTAGCTTCTCCTTAACTGTCTGTCTAACTGCAGACATCGGGTCAGTTGTACTGCATCCTGATCTGTGTCCTAACTGCTCAGATCCCATCTTACTTTTTTTTTCTGTGTATCTGTTTATCAAGTACCCTCACCAGAACTTTCATGTAGTGTAGCATGAGCTTAATGCATTTATACTAACCACAGTTGTGAATGCCCCATTTGTTCTTGTACAATGGTAATAAAAATGTCCAAACATTGCTACTAGGTGTCCTGGTAGTTCTCACATTACATGAGTTTAAGTGCAAGTTCGAGGGTAGAAATAAACTGCATTAATGATATCAGCAGGCTATTTTCTCTATGCGCAGATATAGCTCCTATTTCTTCTCTAGAAATATGAGCTTATGCATTACAATCTAATGGATTTGTGTTACTAAAAATAGAGAACAAGCAAATAAGACAGTTTTCTAAAAAAGGCTTTCAAAAGATGAAAGTGCTAAAGCAGGAGCAGAATCACTTAATTATGTGTACTTTGTTTTTAATTTGTAGTTTTTAACACACACTGCTCCAGTTCATCTGTTTTTTTTTTTTTTTTTTTTTTTTTTTGCTGTTGTTGTTGTTTGTCTTTTTGGCTTTTCCCGGTTAGGGGTCACCACAGCGGAACTCCGGTCTGCTAATGATTGGCAGTAGATTTTTATGGAGCTGAGCTGCTAGCCTGATGCCCAACCTTCAGCGAAGGCACACCCATTCATGCATGTCTTTCGGAGGCTACTCGACCACAGGAGGACATGCAGACTCCACACAGAAGGCACTCCAGCCGAGAATCGAACAGGAGAACCTCTTGCTGTAAGCCAACAACGCTACTGCTGTACCATGTTGCTAGTGCATTGTTCATTAGATGTTAATACTAGATACCTATTCAGTTTTAGTTTTTCGATACCAGAAAGTTAGTCTGATGACTTGATATTGGTTTGGAAATGTTCAGCTGATGCTGGCATTGTCCAAAATTCGAGATAGTCCCATTACTTTTTAGTGTGAAGAAAATGCATCAAGTAGATCATATAACCAGAATCTTAAACATCTATTCAAGCTTTGTTCTTAAAATATTGACAAATATCTCATTCTTACTCACTGAGGATTTTTGTCATCTGTGATGTCCTAGTTGTAAATACTTTGAGATAATTTTTTTTGTTGAAGGAGACGTAATGATTCGTTTTGACATTTGTTTTTAAGTGCAGAGGTAATGGGGTTTATGGTAAGGGATCTTTGTCAGCTTTTCTGCTCATTGCAAGGATTTTTTATATCACTGTGAAATACATCCTGGCAAGACTTTTATGGTGCAAG
This sequence comes from Protopterus annectens, assembly GCF_019279795.1. NCBI lineage: Eukaryota > Metazoa > Chordata > Ceratodontiformes > Protopteridae > Protopterus > Protopterus annectens. The sequence goes on from NC_056734.1 coordinate 802,306,202, forward strand.
CACATTTATCACTTATCTAGCAGCAACCTTCCTACTGTTAAATTACCAAGTGTGAGGTCCAATTCTATAAGGCAGTAGTGGATTACCCAGATACCCTCCACAATTGTAAAAATCTCATTAATGAATCTACTATCATCCAGATTTATTTAAAATGGAGACTTTCTTTGACCTATACTTTCTCAGATGTCTACTAATGTCTGTCTAGTATAGGAGACTCATATGCAAGCTATACAGTTTTGTAACTATAAATGTAAATTGCTTCTTTACGTTTTTGCAGATGACAAGTCCATGCAATAAAAATGCTGCAGCAATACTGAGAGTCTTCCCATTCAAAATTAAAAGAACAAAGGAATCTCCATATTGTAGGTTTATTATGATCAAGTTTGACAATCCTATCCTCGCTAGACAACTAGTGATAGTTACTGTATATGCACTGTGTGGTGATGGTCAGTCTTTTCTAAGATTATTCTGATACTTTGGGCCAGATTCCAAAAGGCTTGCCCTGAGTTTATGTGACTTAGTCCAGTGTACTCCTGCCCCAGTTCCAAAAGACTTATTCTCAATCTAAGTGACTTACTCCACTGTAAGTCATTTATAACAAGAGCAAATCTTTTTGAATCTGACCCATGGTGTAAGCTTGTTTATAGATATGCCTTACACCTAAGTAAGTAACTTACACTGAAAACAAGTCTTTTGAAATTAGGACAGGCTTACAGTGAGATAAATCACTTACACTAAGAACAAGTATTTTGCAATCAGGACAGACTTACAATGAGATAAGTCACTTACACTGAGAATAAGTCTCTTCAAATCCATTTCATTGTCTTTTGACAACCATAACTACATACTGACCAAGGACTGCAACTTAACCTTGAGTTCCGAATATGACTGCATATGATCTGAATCTCTTTTTAAAAAATATTTTCTTAACACACTTAATGAATATAAAGGACATCACTTCATTAAACTGTATTAAACTTCAAGCTACAAGTCTCAAATCTAACTGAAATTTAACCCACTGTTGTTAAAAAAATGACTTTCACAATGGAATCGGACAAATATTGAGTCTCATTTTCCAGAATACTATGTAGCTGGAGGTGTGTATTACTATGTACCAAAGTCCAATATCTGATACTTGTACAAGACATATAAAGTTACATTAAGAGGGATCCTAATTAGTAGAATCCAAGGCAAATTTTGAGAGAAAAGTCGCTAAGGACTCAAAAGACAATCATAAGGCCTTCTTTAGCTATGTTAGAAACCTGGGAGGAAACTCCCAGATATGCTCAGAATTAGTTCAAAATGATGTAAAAATTACTGAACCTACAGACATTGCCAACATACTGGCTGACAGGTTCAGTGCAAACTCCCCCCCTCCCCCCCAAAAGGTGAGATATCTATACCAGAGGATTGTAGCCCCCCAAACATCTCTAACGCTCAGGTGAGAACTGCTCTCTCCAAGGCAAAAAACACAGCATCCATGGGACCAGATGGTGTCCCCGGTTGTGTGCTCCACGAACTCAATGAGGAATTAAACCCGCAGTTAGGTCAGCTGTTTAATCTTAGCCTCACCTCAGGATACGTGCCTAAGGAGTGGCGTATGGCAACTGTGGTCCCACTTCACAAAGGCGGAGCTTCCACCGACCCTGGAAATTACTGTCCCATCAGCTTGACAAGCCTGATCTGCAAAGCTATGGAGAGGATCATAATGGAACTCATAAATAAAGACATAGGGGACTTGCAGACTTTGGATCCGACCCAGTTTGGCTTTGTCAAAGGCAGATCATGCCTTTTAAACTTGGTTGACTTTTTTGAAACAGTCACCAAGGCCATTGATGAGGGAAAGGCAGTCCACACAGCCTACCTTGACCTGGCAAAGGCTTTCAACACAATACCCCACTCAGGTATCATTGAAAAACTCATCAGCTTAAATGTAAACCCATACGTCACAAGATGGGTTGCAAATTGGCTAAGTGACAGAACCCACAGGGTCAGAGTTGCTGGCGCTATGTCAGACTCAAAGCCTGTCACAAGTGGTGTCCCACAGGGCTCAGTCCTAGGCCCACTCCTGTTTGGCATCTACTTTTCAGAAGTACAAGCAAACACAGGAGGATTATGGCTGACAAAATTTGCAGATGACTGCAAACTGGGCACCATAGTTGAAATGACATCTGACACAGATATCCTTCAGAAGGGTCTTATAGAAATGGATAGCTGGTGCCAGAGCCATGGCCTAACGTTAAACGCCAAAAAATGCATAGTCATACCCTTCGGGAAAAACAAGGTTACCCCTAGCTACCATATAGGCGGCAACCCACTAAGCACAGAAGAGGTTATCAGGGATCTGGGGACCCAGGTTGACAGTAACCTTTCGTTTGACACTCACGTTGCCAAAGTAGTTAGGAAGACCTTCTACATTGCCCACCTGATCATGAAAGCATTCACATCTAGATCAAGGGAGGTCATCGTCCCCCTGTACTCATCACTCATCAGACCAATGATTGAGTACAATGCCCCATCCGGAATGTATCTGACATGACACCTGCAGCAACTGGAAAGGCCCCAAAAGTTCCTCACCAAAAGGATAAAGGGTCTCAAAAATATGTCCTATGCTGCCCGACTGAAGGAACTCCAGCTCTATTCAGTCGCTTACCGTCTGCTCAGAAGTGACCTGTGCCTGACATACAAGGCCATGTCCAACCCAGAATTGATGAACATGCTTCACCTCAAAAAATCTAGATCCCTCAGAACTACAAGGGTGGGAGACTTAAACCTTGACACGGTTATTAATAGGACGTGCTGGAGGGACAGATTCATCACCCAGAGACTCCCTATGCTGTGGAACAAAATCCCGGTACATGTGAGGCAGAGCATCTCGCTGGCTTTGTTCAAGAGAAATCTTGACCAATGGATGGGAGATCGCAGATATACCCCAGGGATTATCTCAGTGTCACTGCTTGACAGAGGCACAGCAAAATAATGGGCATAGTATCCTCCAAACTAAAGGGGTGGCGAAAGCCACAAAACTCTGGGCTAGGCTTATAAATGCCCTTGGGCAGATAGCCTAGTATGAACCTATGAACCTATGAACCTATGAATGTCTTACCTAAAGAACTGTAAAATAAAGAAAATGTCTGAATTAGAAATATTGATTATTAAACTGGAAAGATTTAAAAAATATATCTGAATAAAAATCCTAAACCTACTAAGCAATAGATTTTTAAGACTAAAGTTGCTTCCAAATATGCTGCAAAAACCAATGCTTACCTAAATGGCTTGCAAATATATTAAAACTTAAGCATTTCAATTACTATTTTTATTAAAGAAAATGGTTAATTTAATAGTAAACTACAAAAAATACTTATTTTTTTTATAATGCGACATATGACTCATCAAACCCTCACATCAAATAATTGGATATAAATAGCTTTTTGGCTAACTTCTTTTTTGTTCTTCCTCATCTTCGTCTACCTGACACTGGAGGTGACATGTCCCCATCTTGGCTAAATATATCTGGCTGACTTATCTCCTAGACTAGAACTCTATGGAGAAATACACTGCAATTTTAGGAATTAGGGGATTCCTCCAATTAGTGGCTGTGTCATCCTTCTGAATACGGGGGCTCTTTTTGCATTGTGAGACTTAATACCCAACCTCTGTTGACTGATGCAATACCCACATCATCACATCTGGCCCTGCTATGCCCTCTTCCAATGCAGGCTATTCCCACACAAGCAATGCAGAGATATGCCATCACTAGCTTGGCTGAACCGCGTTATGACCTCCAGTGAATGACTACAATATTGCCCACAAGCCTTAATTTCATGTGAAGCATGGGTGAACAGACACAACACTGTCCCCAAGTTGGACAGGCTGGTATCCATTTCTCACTCCCCAGCAGCTCTTCTAGTGCATGAGCTGCTGGCTGAACTCTAGTCATCTGGGTAGAGTACCATAAAACCAATAATAAAACAGTAATCACGATTCAGAAAAAAATGACCCACTTAAAGCATCAATTAATAAAATTAAGAGAATGAAGAAAATTAGACATCAATTAATGTTATAGGGTTGTTTTTCACGAGTCCTTAAAGGCATATTGTTGAGGCATTAGACTTAATAAATGTGTTTTGTTTTCTGTTTTTGTGGGTTTTTTTAGATAATTATTTTTTATTGTTGATTGGTATAAATATTCAGGGCTTTAACTTTTGCATCACAGATCTGGTCATCTCATAGCTAATTTAATCCCACTAAAATTCCAAATATCATTTGGAAGCACTGGTGACTGGATTCTCTTTCCATTAGTTTTTGAAGCTTTAAGTTAAGCTTTAAGATTTCATACATCTTTCATAGAAAATGTAAGCCATGGTTGACTCCTACTATGTTTACCCACAAGCTCAGACATGGAACCACTTTTTAAAAATCCCCAAATTTCCTTAATTTTAAACTCCAAACTATAATACTACCATTTTAGTACAGTGGCTTGTTGAATTTTAAGATTTCGGTCAGATTTCTTAGATGGAAAAAGGACCAAAACAATAGTATGCTAAAATCAATTCTATATCATAACAAAAAGATGTAATATGCTGATTGGTATTACTTGCACTAAACACTAGCAAGGCATTTTAATAGGTCCTTGTTCAATTTCTTTATGAAGTGCTCAAAAATACATTTTTTATGCCGAATATAATAATGTCGTTAGAACCATCTACAAATCCATCTCTCTTTAGCAATTAATTGTAATACTTGTCCTCTAAGATTTCACTTATTGCCATATAGTTTATAGTATCGCTTCAGCCATTTGTACTGATTTATATAAAAGATTTAAACCATGTGAAGGGAAGTTTTGGTACAACAAAAACTAAAATCGCCATTTTTTTAGATGACATATTGTTATCTTGTAACTATAAATAAGTTATCCTTAAGATTCAACAGTGAGAAACCATCTCACCTTCAAATTAATATATTCAAGACATATCAGATTGCAAGGATTTAGTTTACAATATAAACAGATCACATGAAAAACTTCAATACTTAAGAGACCAAATTTAAATCATACTTGGTATACCCTACTACTCATCTTTACTGAAGTCAGTCAGTAAATAAAATAAAATTATCTGAGACTATGATGTAAAATTTAAATTACTGGTGAAATATTTGGCAGTTACAGTTAATGTTTTCCACATTTTTTTATATTTTGTAAAACTGCAAATTCATGTATCTCAGAATGTTTTGAAATAATTTGATCAATTTTCTTTAGAATAACAATACTCCAAGAATCAGCATGAATAGACTTTCGAAAGATGGTCCAAACTTATCAAATAGCCTGTTATTTTACTTTTAGATATTGTTTGCTTTTATCAGTACTTTTTATATGAAAATTTTAAATGTTTTTTAATGTTTTTAATATTTTTAAATGTATTTAATGTGAATGTACATCCCATACGTAGCTAAATTATTATTTATTATTTTTACACTTGTACTGAATGGTAGTTCTATTCAGACAGGATCTGCATGTATTGTTTCCTATGACACCTTTTAAACAGTTTAGTTTGTTAATATGTCTTTAATTGTGGATTGGTTACTTAATGGACTTATTAAGGACTATATATAAAGGACTCATTTTTGTTGGTATGCTCATCTGATGAAATTGCTGACATAAACTCTATGGTTCAGTTTAAGGCATTTTGTTGTTTATTGTGTGTTCATTAAAGTTGGTTTGCTACCTGGTGAACCCTCCAGTGCCTTATTTTTTGGTTATTTACTTTTAGATATTTTGGATCACTATGAACCCGACCGATCTAATACTCCATTGTGGATATACATGGTTAGGTCTCGAAACTTAAATTTTATGTTTCTCATTAACTCCTTTCCTGAAGAAAAAAATAAAATTATTTTACAATGTGAGCTTTAATAGAAAATGACAAGATAACACTAATATACTTTCAAAGTAGAATTAAAACCATCAGATTTGCCACTCTTGAATTTTATTTAGCAATGCCACACTAACATTAATGCCATTTCTTAAATGTATTGGTAAATTTCAACTGCTCATCATGGGTAAACTACTTCAGGCAAAAGGTTCTCTATAAGTTCAATTATATTCACTAATTACTCAGCAGTTCATATGCAAAATTACTGGAGTTTTTGAAAATAATTTAAAATATTTCCAGTTATGAAATCATTTTGGCAGGATACTTGTACATTATTACCTTACCCAAAATGCATTCATCAGCAAATTATGTTACTGCGCACTGTTAACTTGTCTCCTCATAAAATAGCAACAGTGGATACATTACCTTGTTTATATTGCTCAATACATAACTTTTTCACTGATTTATTACATACAGCTTGGTCTTATAAGCATAAAAAGTGTTTCCGCTCATATTTATATGGTCTTTATAGTCTTGTAATTTAATTCAAATATTTTGTATACACCACAGGTTAAATATAATTTAAAAGCAGAACAATTAACATATTTAAATTTCTTAACACAAGGCAAGTCATCGTCAGTAGAACAAGGTGCTTCGATAAAAGATAAGAACACAATTTCCACAGGAACATCCAACAGACCACTCAGTGGCTAAAGTTATAGATAAAAAAATCCATCCTTAAAAATACAACACATCACTATTGCAAGTTAAAAAAACATCATAAAAATGTACAATACATTCATATAGTTCATAAAAACATAGATTACATTGTTCTCATTATTAAATTTCATATATATATATATATATATATATATATATATAATGGATTGCTCAAGTTAATATTTGCTCATCTGTGATTGGTTGTTTTTAAGTACCATAGGTATATAAGAGCAGGTTAATTTGTTAGTAATATGTCTGATGAAGTGGTGTATCTACACCATGAAAGCACTCATCAAATAAACTTGTTGCAGTTTTTATCTATAACTTTAGCCATTGAGTGGTCTGTTGGATGTTCCTGTGGAAATTGTGTTCTTATATTTAAATTTCTTGATTTCTTCAAAAACGGACACATACAATTTATATATATATTTATGACATTACATTGAACATACAAAATATCAAACCTCAAATGATCAGTCTGAAAAAATTAACCCTTACAACACTGAAAGATGTAAAAACACTAAAGCACTTTTTTTTTTTGCAGGAGAACAAACCCCCCGCCCACCCCTGTAAACCAGCATACACCGTTCAACTTATCGATCAACTGCAGTAAGGAGGGAGTAAAACTACAACATCCCCCACATTCCACAATCTTGCACACAGAAAAGCATGCAGTTTCAGAACAGCTCACTTTTGATGAACTAAACTAGCTTCTCAGTTCTTCGACAAAAGAACACAGATGAAATGTCATGATCCCATATAACACAGATACACATCTCCATACTTTTACACAGTTACGTTAGAACTGCCAGCAGTCCAAAACTGGACCATATATAAAGTAGATTCCTTTATGTGATATGTACATTTACACTCTCCCATATAGTAATCTAGTTGTTTTTGAAATTATTAAAATTAACAAATTATCTAATATAAAGTGATATCAAGTTCCACAGTCTAGAGATCAACTAACTCATAAAATCATTTGCTTTCTTAGTTCTATTGAGATAAACAATACATTAAGAACCTCAATATCTTTCGTTTCCAGATTTGCTTAGTAAACAACTTGCAGAGCATCATAAATATGAACAAATGTGAATCCAGCCACATCTCTTAATCCATCTATTGAAACCATAAAAAAAAAAAAAAAAAAAAAAAGAAAGTTCTTGCATCCTCTCTTTCTAGGATTTTGTCAAAGTTTAAAAACATAAACTTCTGGTGATGTTTTTATATCTGTCTAGATCAATAAAGAAATAGAAAGCAGTTATATAATCTTGTTAAAGTAGCCTTGTACAAAATAAATAGTAATAAAAATTAAAAAAAAACTCAGTTTAATTTACATGCACATACAAGAACATGTGAAAAACAGAGTTCATCACTATAAATACAAAGTCAAGTCATTTAAATCACAAATGACAAGTAAAAATAAATATTTTAATGGACATATTTTTTGTGGATTTTTAATATAACAAAAATGGAGAATTAAAAATAATTGATTTGGCTAAGTGAAGAATGTTTCATCTTATTATACAATATTTTATATATATATATATATATATATATATATATATATATATGTACACACACACACACGCACACACAAATATATATATATATATATATATATATATATATATATATATATATATAAACATACAAACACACATACAATCACACATGCAAACACACACACACACATACACACACACACACACACACACACACACACACACACACACACACACACACACACACACATATGCCAGAAATAGATTCTTGCAAAATAAATTTAATAGTGTGCAGAAACTATAAAATTGCAGCCCTATATTTCAGCTCACTCAAAACCAAAATATGATCATTTATACCAGGTGCTTTAATGGCACTCAGTTTTAACTGCTTTACCAGCTCTCTAAATTCAAGAGTTGTTTCAATGTCTCCCCCTCTTTTGTTGCAGATAACCTTTCCACAATGAAAAATATAAATCCCTTGAAATGGGTACATATAACAGGATGCCTATGGGGGTGGGGCATCAGTGGTTCTTTTTTTCTTAATATCGTATAGATGTTCCTTTACTCGCTCTTTCAGTCTGCTAATAGTTTTCCCAACATAAAAAGCTTTGCAAGAAATATAGATTGTCACATAAACGAATGTTATGGTATCACAATTGAAATGTCATGGGCACCCAATGGTTCTACCAAAATTCCCAATTGTAATATACAAACCACTGTTAATAAACTTACAATATTCATATCTACTACACTTGTTCATTAATCTAGTCCTTCTCCTGGGTCTGTTCAATCTAAACCACTTTTCATTTTTGGTATTTTTTCCTTTACTAAACACAATTTCAGGAGTTCTACCTCAGTTGGCATTCATCTCTGGGGTAAATACTATACTCCAGGCTTTTTCAGTGTGATATTTGTATATTTATGTGTCATCAACAGTAAAAGTTAATACAAAGGTAGATTTCCTGAAGGTAGCATTAGAGGTGTTAGATGCTACTTTTACTGGAACCAATGCCATGGATTTAAGTAGTGGTGCAAACCTGTCTTTTCTGTGTTCAGCTACCACTACTTTCACCCTCTTCAGTAAGTGTTCCAGATTGGCCTTATTTTTGAACATCACCACTAGCTTCATTAACTTGAAAATAAACCAGGGATCTTCACTGAAAATCCCTGATAACCTTACCATCTGCCCTTTAACTATGGCAGCCTTTTGATGGTATGGGTGATAACTGTCAAAGTGAAGATCACTTTGAAAAAGCATGTTTGTGAAATATAGTGGAAATGAATAATTTGGTATCTGGGTCCTTACCAAGTGTTATATCTAAGTAATCAATAGTATCATAACCTGTTTGGTAGGTAAATCTCAAATACTCAATAGTGTTAAGATAAGAAAAATTCAATCTCATGTTCACCTCCCTTCCATAACATCAATATACTTAAAATATGTATATATACTTTTAAAAAATTGCATTTGAAGAGAAACTTCCTTCCCAGACCACTAACGCCACATTGGCAAATATTGCGACACTATTTACAATAATAGCAACGCTTTCTATCTGACAAAAGTATTATCCCTAAAAAATACAAAACTGTTTAACAACACCAGAAATTAATTGAACACAATAACATCAAAACTGTAAAACTCTGTTTGGGTTTCCAAAATGTGAAAAAGCAACCCATCCCTTCTGTGTCGGGTATAACAAATGTTGATCACATCAGTGGTTATAAACACAGCAAGCAAGCTCACTGAAAGGCAAAATACTTAAACTACTCAGTAAATGCCAACAGTAATATAAACTATATTTTTATCTTCCAAGAGAGATTTACAATGAGTGTTAAAGAAGATTGCCAAAGGCTCAGTCTTAGAGCACGTAATGTAATATGACAGATAAGCAACATCAAAGGTGTTATGTATTATATATTTCCACTACTATCCCAGTCCTTACTTAAGATTCTCTATATACAATGTATCTGTTATTTTCTAACCAGATATAATTTCAAATATATGAACACCATTTCAGAGATCCCCTGATCCCCCACAGTAGCTCATTTTTTTACATTAGAGATTATAGTCTCACCACTGGGATATGTTTTTTTTAATTCTGATTTTTACCCCTGCATTATTAGATGGAGAATTAGTAATATTATCCATTTAAATAAGTGATGTTTTATGCATCTGTTAAGCAGCTTCTTGTAATTTCTTAGATAAACAAACTGTCTACTTAGGTTATATATTATAAGCTATGTACCTAAGTATATACTGAGCTTTATTTTCCCCTCAGGCTTCAACTGAAAATGAACTTGATTAAGTAGGACTAATCTGGTTGACGAAACAGAACTAAAGCAGGTCAAGCAAAATTCTGGAGTGGTCTAAACGAGAGCAACAAACCAATTTACCAAAGACAACGTCAGAGCAGGAAACCATACTGGACTTAAATCCAAAGTATTTTAATGAGCTCTTCATTTTCCTTAAACACCTCAGATTAATTGACATCCAAAACCACAGCAATTTATATACAGTCAATTTTCTAAAAAAAATCTTTTTTTTGAAAACACATCATGTGATCGCCAAGCCCCCACTGATGCATTTTTAAAATGACAATATACTTAACTTTTATAAATGATTTTTGTACATAAAATAGTAAACCTATAACACTAGTAAAGAGTATATAACGACATAGTCACATATAAATACTTTAAAACACATTAAAATATTGTTCATCTTAAATCTGCCTTTAGTTTTAACAGGCAGCTTATTGATACTTGTTCATTCAAACCTGGCCAGCTGTTCATGTTTAACTTCAGCATTCAGTAGAGCTTACTTTTTTCTAGATACAAGCACCATGGACCCCCCCCCCCATCATTTAGTAATACATGCTCAACAACTATAAACTTCAATTCGTGTCCCAGGTCCCCCCCCCCATCATTTAGTAATACATGCTCAACAACTATAAACTTCAATTCGTGCCCCAGGTTTTAGTCTATAAGCGGATTAGAAAAAAATAAAATATTAGTTTACTTAGAAAGAAATAAAATATTAGTTTACTTAGAAAGAAAAAATATTAGTTTACTTGGAAGTGCACTTTGTCTATAGGATAGGGTAATATTCAAATTGCAAACTTCCATGAATTCTTTCTCTGCATTCACATATAACATTTCTGGAGGTACACAATAACTATACCTGCTACAAACATGGAGCACATTTATTATTTTCATCTCACCTGTATGTTCTAACACAAATGTAATATATAATTCAGCCTTACTGAACTTGAAGTGTATAAACCTGAATGTTTTTTATCTACCTTATCACCTTTTGTTATACCTGAATGCAAAAGGTATATGCCTCATTATTAATGAACAGCATTGTAACCTTTCCTACTTATCTGTTCATTTAGAATCTTCTGACCTATGTAATGGCTGAAGGCTGTCCAAGAACCAATTCACACAAGGGAATAACAGAATTCATAACATAAACAAATCCAGCATGTATATGCAGTTCCCATACAACACTGATGCTGTATTCTAACTCATTAATATTATTTCATAGCAGGACAATCCCTTGAGACTAGAACATGGTCACCATCAGCAGACACTCATTAACTGGTTTAATACATTTATTCACACACACACACACACACACACACACACACACACACACACACACACACACACACACAGACACACACACACACACACACACACACACACACACACACACACTGTAGTATAATACTGTAATCATATTTGAACAGGCAAGGACGTAGCTAGGCATGTGCCACAAATGCAACATATATTTTCATTTACATTCTTGGTACAGGTTTATAGTTCTAAAAATCCTGGATATACCACCATGAAACATGTTCTATATAGATTATTTAAGTATAAAAATAGCATATTTCAAATGTCATTAACTTATGCAGCCAGCAACCACAATAGCTGATACAGATACTGGAAAGGCTATTACAGTTAAGGGTCATTGATAACCACACCACCACAATTAATTTCAAAAATATTGAACCAGTCAAAGTCAGTCGATAGTTTATACCCTTTCAACAGCTCTCTGCAGCACAGTATGTAATACATGGGTATTATTATAAAGCAATCAGCGAAAAACATGGAAAATATTTTGCAGCATTTTGTAGGTCGGTCCATCTACCGCAAAATCCCATAAATATAACACTTTTAATTGTAAACATATACAGATATACACACAGTAAAACTCTGCAGCCAGACAATTTGCTATATGCTACAGGGAAGAATATAAAAACATAAGGAGCCAGATTCCAAAAGAATTGTTTGCAGTACAAATAATTTACTTTGGTGTAAGGCCTATCTATAAACAGGTTTACTTCTTTCAGCTTTTCCCAGTTAGTGGTCGCCACAGCAGATCACCTTGTCTGCTCATGATTGGCAGTGGAGTTTTACGGTGTCAAGTTGCCAGGCTGGCACCCAACCTTCCACAGAAGGCACACACACTCACACCTAGGGCCAATTTAGAGTGTCCAATCCACCTGCAGCATGCCTTTGGGATGTGGGAGGAAACCAGAGAACCCAGAGGAAACCCACGTGACCACAGGGAGAAATATGCAGACTCCCCACAGAAGGCACCCCAGCCGAGGATTGAACTGGAGAACCTCTTGCTGTGAGGTGGCAATGCTAACCACTGCACCACCGTGGCCACCCTAATAAACAGGTTTACTACAGGGGCCAAATTCAAAAACACCTGGTCTCAGCCTGCTCTCAGTGTAAGTGATCATTTACTCTGAGAGGAAGTCTTTTGCACTCTAGGTGCCTTCAGAACAGGAGAACCACAAGCCATAGGCCACATTTTCTATTTTTTTTAATTTCTTATACAGATTCCAAGAGCACAATTTATTCCACTTTATGCTACAAAATAAAGTTACTTTCTACAAAGCATGCAGCTAGGTTTATACTTACTTACAGAGTAATCAGTAGAATATCAGATATGAGTGTAATAGACTACTAATCAGTTAATAAAAGGAAAGAGTGCATAATATAGTCAAAATGTTCAGGAAAGAACTTATCTTCCAAAAGTTGATACAAAACTTATATTCTTGTGTGATAAGTTCCTGTAATACCCACGTCACATCTTTAAGCATTACTCTTTTGTTTATTAACTGGGCAACTGAACTGTTTCTTCTCAATAATTTTCAGAAATGACTGAATCATGATGGCAAAAATAAATGTAATAAATATACAGATAAATAATTAATTCAGCTAGTAAACCAGCAGGTATTTGATACACAGAATGAAGCTGGATTACCTAAAGAAAACACATGCAAATATAGGAAAGATACAATGCCCAAAAAAAAAATTCACATAGTAAAGGGAGACCGTTCAGACTCCACAGACATATTGACTAGTGGTGAAAAATGAACCTACAACTGTAAGGTAGAAATCACAACCACTTCTAAAAACAATGTTACAGTTCAAAATGCTGGCAGATATAAACCTCAAAAAGGGTGGTTCTTTAAGGCTGATGTCATATCGTGTAGTATTTCCAAATATGCACATTTATTGGTGAAAGAAAGGACAGCTAATATTGTAGTTTTGCTTAAAAATGCTGCTCAACTCTTCAGACATAACCTGTTGTTTTGGATTTATAAAGTGCAAGCCAATATACTGTTTTACCAAGGAATACAAGTTAACACTGTCACCTCAAGAATAAAAAACGTTCAGTACCTACTGTAGCTTACTTCCCAGAGTACCTGACTGATATGCAGCATAACCAGTTATTAGCACAGAGGTGGAGCCACAGACATGGGTAAAGGCAAACTCTAAGAACTTCATTATCACCTTGTAATATGATGAAACTCCAAATTACTGACATCAATTGGAATAATAATTTTACTGTGTAAAGTGTCACCAGTTAAAATGACGAAGGTTTATGGCTGACAAAAAAGTTAAACTTGTAAAGGCAAGCTTTCATTCTATTTACATTCAGAAGCACATTAATAGCATGATACTGCCATAAAATTCAACTACTGATGTCTGCTGTTTGTTTTGGTATGTTTTGTCATACTGCTGCAATTTGCAACCATAGCTGGATCTAGCACAAAGTGCCATAGGCTGGGGGCCCCCAGCCAATGTCATTATAATTCACATTTAGCAATCATGGACCTGCTAAGTTCCATGAACATGCAGCCCTATTGTAAATGAATTAAAAAAAATGCATTATCAGACTATTCTTCTTATTATCCTATCCCTCATAAATAATCAGTTCTGCTGTCAATAATCTTGCACTTTCATCAGATTGTTACTGTGTAACATGCTCTGTGAACTGTACCTCTCAACTCCATGCCTACGACACACAGTGCTCAGCATATTCCATTTTGTTTTGGGTCTTGTTTTTTTTCTTGGGGGGGGGGGTGTCTTCTGTTCAAGATGTTTAAAAATAAACACATCATGTGGATCCTGCCCCCCCCCCCAATGTGGAAGTGTTAAAATTTAGATGTCCCTGCAGAGCCTGCACTATAAAAGAAGAAATACACTTGATTTGTTTGTTACCTTGCCAAGCTTTGAATGGACCATGAACCAGATAGGCAACACTACTGGTTTTATTCCATTGATTTAGATGGAAGTACTAATGCACATGCCAGGTAATTTGACACAGGCATAAGGAAGCAATTTGTCAGTTTGGATGGTCAGTTACATTTTGATTACATCCTGTTGTTTAGCTCTTAAGTTGCAGCAGCAAATATTTCATGTGAGCGGAACAGAACACTAATTTCTTCTTTACTGATTTTGACAGATGTTGGGATTGTATACTGTAACATAAGCCAAGTATCATCGCTAATTCTGGCTCATAGTTATGTTCTATTTTGTTTTCTGGTAAATCGCTGAAGACTACAGCCAGGAATATAAGTAATTAGACATTAATATTTCTTATTCAAGAAATGCATGTTTTGTTGAAACAATATCTGTTGCTGTAGGAACATTTTAAGTGAATTAAAGTAAATACAAATTGTCTTCTTTTTGGGCCTTTTCCCCTAATTACGTTTGGATTTCTCCAAAATTCTTCAGCAAAGAAGATTAGAGGTAGTTTGGTCTGTTTCTCTTTATATGTGGTTTTCCAGCAAATTGTTGTGGATTGCAGTCATTAAATAATGACAAACATGTCAGTTTCAGACACCATCCATCCATCCATCAACAACCCCTTTTTCCAGTTTTTGTACACGGGGTCAGGATGTCAATTCAACAGTGACAATCATCTAGAACCAAGGTTTACACCACTGGGTGGCTAACCTTGCTGGTTTACTTCTTCCACACCACACACACTTACATGCACACTTACACCTATGGCCAATTTAAAGTGTCCAATTCACCTGCTGCACGTCTTTGGAATGTGGAAGGAAACCAGAGTACCCGGAGGAAACCGATGCGGGCAAACAGAGGACAAGCAGACTCTGCACAGTAGGCACCCCACCTGAGAATTGAACCAGGGAGCCTCTTGCTAAGGCAAAGCTTGCTATTCTGGTGAGTTTCTAAGTATACAAGAACAATATTTAAGTGCTGCCCCAATTTTGTGTCTTTGTCTCTGACTCTTGAGTTATGACTTTGAGAGTTCATAGGGTGGGTTACAATGACTTACACTGCATGATTCTGACAACAGCAAACTTTAATTTATGGGCAATTATTTATGTATCTGTTCATTTATTTTATCATAGACAGACATCATATAAGTGACTGTAATTGATAATCTTGAGTGTGTGTGTGGCAAAAATCTGTTCCTTGTTAAATTTGGTAGACACTTGAGACACATGCAATTATAGAAGTGGCAGTAACCGATGATTTTGTGTGTGTGCGTGTGTGTGTGTGTGTGTGTGTGTGTGTGTGTGTGTATGTGTGTGTGTGTTTATACGAATGAAAAGTTCTCCACTGTCCCTGATGTTCCTCATATTTATGATTTGCACCTAGTAAAATTTGTAGCATTTTGCTAAAGCCACAAATTTTTTACTTAATTATTTATCTTTGTTGACCTGATAAGTCCCACTAGACCAATGCCCTCTTTTCAGGGGAGACCCAAGGTGGTATTTGTATTGACTAGGGGAAATTTGGTCAGGCACCAGGGAGCTTCCTCTGCTCTTCTTTCTCATAAGTGCCATGCGATATTTTTATACTTAAGCTACCACCAGCTCAGGCAGATGGGACCTTGGTTTAACATCTCATCAGAAGGACAGCACACTCAGGTGTGTACCGCCCCACCACCATGTTGCACTGCAGTGTCAGTATCAGGTACCTAGTGTGGAATACAACACACAACCTTCCTATCATCCATCACCAAAGTTAAGTGTACTACCCGTTGAGCCTGGCAGTTGGTGCAGAGGTTTAAGGCAGTGAGCTGTAGTTCCTATGGTATAGGGTTTGATTCTCTCAACTCTCATTTGCCTACTGTGTGACCTTCAGCAAGTCACTTACCTAGACAGCTCTTGGGAGCAATTGAGAGTTTGGGCTAGGCTCCTCAATGTTCCACTGCACCCCAAGCCTAGGATCTACTTATGATCCACTGACACAGATAGTATCAGTAGTGCACATGCAAGTTTTAGACTTCATACTCTTCATAAAATGCTTGTTAATACAAATCCTGTTATACTAACAGCATTCTAAGTGCATAAGTGGGATATTTAAAATATGTTCTTAATTTGCGGGTTTTGTTCCTGAGTCTTGAGCTAAGAGGCTGGTAGAGTATGGGAGGTGCATTT